>NC_142315.1:605000-760000 GCF_054855325.1 Carica papaya | reverse complement strand
CATCGAATTCGTACAGATGAGAGCAGACCGAGGAAAAGAGCAAAAGAGGTTGAGTTAGACACTGCTTTGAATTGATAATTTTGCTTGTCGCTCATTTGAAACGGCTCCTCATCTTTTGCCCTTCGATAAGCATAGCAGCTACCATCCATTACCGATGTCCAGGATCTTCATCATGTCGAAATAATGTTTACAGATTTTGATGATTTATATAACTTTGTCCTGTTTATACTAACATTTGGCTATACAGGTATATTATATTCAGATATGCTGGAAAATGATGCTCATTTTTCACTTTCACTTTCTACATGACTGGTTTCCAGCACATACTCCCTCATAAGTTTTGTGTTAGACTCATCAACCATCTGCAGAAAACAAACAGAAAATACCAGAATGTAAGAAGATCATCAAAGAAATAATGAAAAAAAAAAAAAAAAAAAAAATGAATCCGAACCTTAAAAGCTATGCGCTTCAAGTTATCCCACTCGAAATCATTCTTACAGTATGCAGATCGAACCTGCACGAAGATGCCATAACATCAAGTCATAATGCTGTCTTAACTACTCGAATGCAATGCAGAAGACTAGCAAACTACCATAATACACCAACCTCTAAAATTCGTAGAGCTGGTATTTTGATGCCGTTTCATAAATCAAACCACGAGGAATTCATCGTGAAAATAAGAGAAGAATAAAAAAATTAGGTCACATCCTCATCATTCTAACCACAATGCCATCTCAATATGCTTGCAACAACCAATTGAACAAACTAACCTCATCAATTCTACAACTATAAGATTGTAGCCTTACTCAATAAGAATATATACTACGATTATCAACAAATGATTAAACTATGTCTACTCGAGAATGGCGTTTTAGATAATACCTAAGTTCTTATGCCTTGAAGATTCTCGCATTAAACTCGCGCAGAACTTGTCTCCATCATTCAACGAGTGTCTATTGAGAAATTCCATCAATTCGTCGTATGCTTCCGGGTTATAACTCTGATCTCGAAAATAACTCTTAATTAACGGATAAAATCACCCTACATACATAATTACAATTCTCCATACATAATTTAGTTTCAAATTAGTCAAATAATTAGTTAATTATACTTTATTGCATTTGATTCATTTCACAAATACATACAAAATTTAGTTTGAAACTACTGATCCAAGTAGTTAATATACATATAACTACCATATTGCATAACTACCATATTCACTAATCGACTAACAGCTCTTTAGTTGGGTATAAAGAGTTCTATCAAATTAAAAAAATTCTGTCTTTTAGACATGGTAAAGAAAAAGTTCAATCTTGCAAATGCACTAATCAAGCATAAATGAAGATTTTTACCCAACTTGAAAGAACACAAAACAAGCCAATAGATTTAACAGTAAAGGAAACAAAACATGTGGATATGATAGCTATATATATATATATATATAGGTGAAGAAAGAACCTGAAGCTGTGCAGAGACTATCCTCACTGCAGTGTAATTGAAGAAGTTATGGAGGTTATTAGCTGCTTTTCTCTCTGGTGATGCTTCCCCAAATCCTGCTTCCAAAAAAAACCCTCCATAGAATTACCATATACATATTACCCATGTTATATATACATATATTATAGAGAGAGAGAGAGAGAGAGTACCCACCAGGGACATACATTTTGTGGCAGTGTAAGCGAGACGACCGAGAGACACTCCTCTGGTTGCAGGGCCAAGAAGGATAAGCTCTGGTTTCATGGAGTTTTGGCGAGAAAAACGAGAGCTGAGATAGCGGGAGAAGTGAATAGGTCTCCATTAACGTGATTCAACAGAGCAGGTGGTTCAGATTTCAGATTTTGGTATTTTGGGTTTGTGATTTTTGAGAAAACTCTTTTTGGGATTAGAAGAACCCCAAGACATCAACCTCCAGTCTTTTCATTTCTTTTTTCTCTTACAAAATATCTACTAAAAAAAATATCTTGCTCCTGCACGTGTAAATATATAAAAACTCTATATATAATTGTATCATCCCCATTTTTGGAGTATACCCATTTCAGTTTCCTTTCTTCTTTAAGCCTATGTACATTTATATACATATATATATATATATAGATATACTTACAGATACTACAATTTAATCATAAAACCAATTGGAGAGAGATACTCATCACTACAAAACTATTTGTTAAAAATTGAAAATCGTTTCCAATGAAAATTTGAATTGTGTAAAATTGATATAAATATAGATAGATACAATTTAAGCACATATTTTATTGGCTTCCCTTTTAATTTACAAAATAAATATATATTTTATATAATAAATGGGATAAATTAAAATTTTATCTACTTCAAATGATGCAGATAAAAATTTATAATTAACGAAATATGAGATGGATCGAATAGAAAATTCTAAATTCATAACATATATAAAGACGATTATAAATTTAATAATAATTTACTTCGTACTTAACTTTCTCAACATATACGAAAAATTATAATAAATAATAATATATAATTTTAATTATTATAAAATAAAATATTTATATTTATATTTAATAAGATTATAACAATCTACTGGTCATTTTGATTATAATGATAATTAAAGCAATTTTATCATATTAAATAATTAAATATTTTTTTATTTAAAGAAATGGATTTGAACTGAATTTTATATTTTTTTATACTTTATTATTAAAAGAATGTATAATTATTAATTAATATTTTTTTATAAAATATAATACCCCTTAATATAACGTATGGTGTGAAATTACTTGTCAATGACGTATTAATATTCTCAGAATACCGATGTATCGCCATTTTTTGCACATCTCAAACTCAATAATTTGTGCTTTAAACCGAAATTTAACACCAACTTGTCATAGTACTTGAAATGTGCATAAAATTTAAAATGGGTTTTAACCCAAATATTTATTTTAACTTTTACTTTACTCAAAAGTCTAAGTTTTGACTTTTATTTTGTATAAAATTTACATATACTATGTTATAATTAAAGAATACAAAAAATTAATTAACAATTATTAAAAAATTATAATTCAAATTGCAACCCAACATGTGCAATTATGAAGTATTATTATTAGATTAATTTTATAAGTCAATCTTTTTGAAAGTTATGTTATATATATATAATTATAATGGGGGATATGAGAAGTTTCCATTTTTTGATCATATATTAATTATATAAAATAAACTTTGTTTGAAATTTGTATTGTCAACATATGACAACATTCAACATGTGACTTTTATAGCAAAAAAATATTTATTTAATATGTTCACTATATATATATATATATATATATATTTATATTTATTTTAAATTTATAATTTTTTATTTACAGTCATTTCTCGTTATGTTAATGATAAATTTTTATTTGTATCAATATTTTATTAGTTATAAATTTTTATTTGCGTAATTTTTATAACATAATGAATTGTAACTGATTAGTAAACAGTCTACCTCTATATATATTTTTAATGTTACGTTAGATTTAGTAATATCAAGTATATAAGTTGAAGTGTATAATGTTCGCTATATCCTATATATATGTACATACACATATGATTTTCGTGTAGAATCCGTGTGAAAAAAACAAAAAGATAATAAGAAGTGTGAGTTGGAAGATCAAAACCCTTGAATGATTGTCATTGACAAATTCTATGATTATGTCTTCCACTTAAATCATAAGTTGCAATAGCTTGAGCACAACAAGCTTCGTATGAAATCTACCGATATAAATAATATTCTTAATTTAAAAAAAAATTACAATACTCTTGAAAATAAATTTAATCCGAGATAATCGATACGTTTTTATTTAATATCAGTGTATATTAAAATAGATCGATATAAAATAAAAATTTTAGTTTTATTTTTTTATTAATAAATTAAAGAAATATAATATATTTTAATATGACCCAAATAAAATTATATTAAAAAATATTAATATAATATAGTCATAGCCAAAATTAAAATATCTCAATCTTTACTTTAAACTCTATTCTTAATCGGCTTTTAGTGCGATTTGTTTTGTTCGTGTCTGATTTAATTTTAAATTAATAAATAATTAGAACAAAAATTTTAATATTAAAAAATAAATAAAAGTTTATTATATTAAGTATATTACGTATGTATATGGTTAATGTAGTAATAATAATAATAATTTAATAAAATTACACGTGGAAATTGGAAAAAGTTGATTAGTGGTTGACAAAAAGTCAGCTTGTATATTATTGGAATAGAGATTTTTTTTTTTTTTTGAACATGCAAATTAATTATTATAATAATTATTATTTGTTTTTAGTGTTTGGTTGTTGGGTTATTTCATTTACTTTTTGGAATAAAGATATTCTTGTCCTTGTCAACAAGATGATACGCCCCGTTTTGACCCCATCTCACCAGGGCCCCACGCTTTCAACGCTTAACCAACACGTACTTGACCTGACGTACCTACTCGCTTATTATTATTTATTATTTATCTTAAGTTTTAATATAAATATTATGAAACGGCGTCGTATTACTAGAATAAACAATCAGCGCCCGCATTTCTCGATATCTGATCGCGTCTTACGTGTCAGTAATTTATTCGTCTGTGACGCCTAACGTGTCGAATAAAGTCACAGCTCGGTTTCAACGAAAACTGCCGGATTCGCGCAATAAATTCTCCGCCGGTTCGCAATCCAACTCAATCCTATCTTGTCTCCACTATTTACATGTTCACGCATCCAACGCTCCCTCCACGCGGGTACACCGCGTTTCCCGTGCTCCTCGCCGCACGTCACTCGCAAATCTATTCTCCGCAAATCCTATTGGATCGTTCGTTGCACGATGTCTGATTGCGCGTGGAGAACCGGCGGCTTCTTCAGGCACGTTCCAGAATTCCACGGAAAGTAGCCGTTGGAGTTCCCACGTGGCAGCTTGCCGACGTTGATCATTGACTGTAATTAATTATAAAATTTACTGTTAAATAAATATGGATTTGATCGTTACCATCTGTACATATATATGTATATATATATATGTATATTGAAGGGTCATTAGATTAGTAATTAATATTTATTAGTTAAATTAAATGAAAATTTAAGGTAATTTATTAATGTATTTTTTTTTTATATTTTAAATTAAGAAAGTAAAGAAAAGGAAACTAATGCGTGACACTATTTATTTTACTTTTTTTTTTTTTTCCTTTTCACTGAACAGAAAATCTCGTAACTTGTCTAGAACACAAAAATCTTTGGTTTTCTCTCTCTCTCTCTCTCTCTTGCTTTTAACATCTGATAAATTCCATTCTTGGGCTAATAGGAGCTGTATGATTCCTTGGTCTGTTTGATCTTTTTCTTATCTTGTTCTATTCATCATCATAAGATAAAGGCGTGTTTGTTTCTCGTGGGTTACATGAGCTTTCTTTTCTTTTCTGTTTTCCTGGAAAATGAGTAGAGGAAGGAATGTTCTTAGCCTCCACTAATCACTGAAGCAATCCAAATCGCTGCCTGTCTCAACTACGGATCTTGCATTTACTGTAACACCTCTTTTTCTAGGATTTTCTGTGTTGGGAAATCTAATTCTCAAGGAATATCATATCAGAGAGTAAGTTTTTTTCTTTCTCAACCCTTTTGTGGTCAAAGACTCTAGTGTATTTCATGTTCTTGCCTTTGTTTCTGTTTTAATTTTGTTAAATTTCATTTTCTTTGTTTTGTGGGTTTGATCCAGTGGTCGTCTATTTATAGTAATTCAATCAAAATTGAGTTTTTTTTTTTTCCTTCTCTTTTTCTTTTGGACTTAAATGGATTTGGTTTTCTATGAGTTTGATTTCATTGATGTTATATAACTTCATCTATTTATGGAAACTGAGTTGATTCTGTCCAAGTGTAACTAAGCTGAGATTTTTCTTTCTGGGGATTTTGGTTTAAGATTAGATGCCAAACCTCTGTAGAGGTTCTTACTTTACTCAATTTAGCTTAAATTCAAAACAGCACTTGGGATTATTACTATGATTTGGAATTTTCATGTTCATCTATGATATTACCTTGCAAGTGTTTCATTTTTCTTTCAAGCTTTTGTATATGTTTCCTTTGCTTAAGTATAAATTCTGTCATGTTTTATAGGTAAAGTTCCAACCTTGGAGGGTAATATATAAATGGCGACACTAAAGGATATAGGGGTTGCAGCCGGTTTCAATATACTCAGTGCACTAGTTTTCTTGCTGGCCTTTGCAATCTTAAGGCTTCAGCCTTTCAATGACAGGGTTTACTTTCCAAAATGGTATCTAAAGGGCTTAAGAAGCAGTCCTACACGCTCTGGAGCTTTCGTTCGCAGGTTTGTCAATTTGGATTTCCGTTCATATGCGAGCTTTTTGAATTGGATGCCAGCTGCACTGAAAATGCCAGAACCTGAGCTTATCGAACATGCAGGATTGGATTCTGCAGTTTACTTGCGGATTTACTTGATAGGGTAAGCCGTATTCAAATTGGACTTCCTTTCTGCCGTATTCAAATTGATCTTTTGTCATTTTGATGAGTTGCTTTACATTTTAGGACTTTACTGATAAGATGTGCTTAAAGGTCCGAATTTAGGCTATATTTTGAATAAATCCAAGAATTTTGTGAAATTCATTTGTAAAAATTGTTACTTGGGTTCAAATAGGAGAGTATGTAATTCTGTGAAAAAGTTATAGAAAAGTTGACCCTATATGGAACTCCACTTGGAAAAGTCTATATATGGTCACTTTTTATCATTTGAGTACCTTCACCATCTTTTAGTTGAACCGGGAAATTTCTGAACTTATTCCAAACATAATCTTAGTATTTTCTTCGATTTTTCATGAATTTTGTGCTTGTTGCTTGTATCATTCACAGACATGATGAATTGTTTTGCTTTCAATTCTCATATTAATGCATTACTCACTCCTTGTGGTTGCCGAAAGAAGTAGGTAATTTGTCTCGATTTCTTTTCGTCCTGATGGCAGAAAGGTTATAAAAAATCTGTTTCTTTTGTTCTTGGTTTCCTAATTGGAATTAACAGTGTGGATTGAGGATTGAAGTCCGAGCAAAATGCCGAGGAGTTCTATGATTCAACTTAAGCAGATGAAAATTACTTGTTTTAAACAACATTAGTATACTGTGTTTTCCTTTGTTTAAACTTTTGAGCAAGTCTTGGATCAGCTTATCAAGTTATGGAATTTTCTTAACCAACTTCTCTTACAGGATTATGCGTAATCTATAATACCATGCTGATTATCTACAGTTTACTATATGCAGGCTCAAGATTTTTATTCCAATCGCTTTCCTTGCATGGGCAATTCTAGTACCAGTTAATTTGACAACTGATGGGCTCGAGAGAGCCAAGGCCTTGAACGTAACTTCCAGCGACATTGATAAACTCTCAATTTCAAATATACCACGTGGCTCAGATAGGTATAATATACTCTATCATGTTGAGTTTATAAATCGAGTGTTTTAGCGGTACAATTAATTAATAAAATAAGCATGATTTTAGGTACTGGACTCATGTTGTCATGGCATATGCCTTCACCTTCTGGACATGCTATGTGTTGATGAAGGAATACGAGAAAGTTGCCAATATGAGGTTGCATTTTCTTGCATCAGAGAAACGCCGACCTGATCAATTTACTGTAAGAAACATCTTTAACTACCTCTCTAGAAGATTTATTCCTTAATTACTACATTTTTTTAAGTGTATCATCTTCCGTTCTTCGAATTGTTTCCTCTTTTGTCACTATGCCTTACGAATGCAATATGATTCATGAAGCATTTTGCAATCAATTGGGTGTATTTCTATTAGTTGTGGAAGTGGTGAACCATCTATGCTTACACTTTTGAGCAAATAAAATGCTGTTGATATTCATCAATGTTTGACTTTGTATCAAAATATCAAAGTTTTGATTTTTAATATTTTCACAGGTCCTAGTTAGGAATGTCCCACCAGATCCAGATGAATCTGTTAGTGAGCTTGTGGAGCACTTTTTTCTGGTCAATCACCCAGATCACTATCTTACACATCAGGTCAGTAGTTAGTAAATTATGTATATCCTGTATGTTCTTGGATACTTATATATAAGTCTTTGTTAGACTATTTTCCTGGGTTTTCCCATGTCTGTAAACCTCCTACTGGTTGACTCTTCTGTTACAAGAATTCTGCCATGACGTTTCGTAATGAAAATAGATACTTATGTTTATCTGTTTCTACCTCTACAGAATACATTCCACACGACGTACATGCTTATGCTTATTGTAGTTTGATAATGACATTTAATTTAGTTTAAGATGGACCCGGAAAAGATTTGGGTTGCGTCATTGACCACCTAATTGATATGTAACTTCTATGTAATTGGGTGGTACTCCTTTAGTATCTTTGTAAATAATAAGGTGGTACTCCCTTAATATCTTTGTGAATAATAACACTTTCATCTTTTATTTCAAAAAAGATGGACCCGGAAATGTACTAGGGTTACAATGAAAAGCAATTAGTGGTTTCAATTTAGTCTCCCTTATACTGTATATATATAATATCACGATTAATTTCTTAAGTCAAAGACGATATTTTGCAGGTGGTATACAATGCAAACAAACTCGCCAAATTGGTCAAGAAGAAGAAAAAGTTGCGGAATTGGCTTGATTATTATCAACTAAAATATTCTAGAAATAGTTCTCAGAGGCCACTCATGAAGGTACTTTGATGGGTATATAAGATGCTTTCAGAACCCAGTCTCTTTTTTACTTCTGTACCTTAATTGTCAGTCCTTTCATACATCTTCCAGACTGGCTTTCTTGGACTTTGTGGAGAAAAGGTAGATGCAATAGATCATTATACATCTGAAATCGAAAAAACATCAAAAGAAGTAAGTACTCTATATATCTTGTTTAGTACTTTTTTAGTTGATTGTCCGGTTTTGCCTTTTGATTCGAAGATTACATATATTATTGTTGTGCCACGTCCTTTATAAATTGTTGGGTATCATGTTTCACCTAATTCATTCAGTTGTTCTTAACCAAAGCATCCTTGTTAAGTTGCATATGATACGTATATAGAGCACTTTTAAGCTTTGTTTACTACTCTTTCATAATATCAACGATATAAATAATTTAAAGCATAATTTAATTCAGTTGGCTTTGTTTGTCAGATCGTTGCAGAGAGAGAAAGAGTCACGAATGATCCAAAGTCTATTATGCCAGCAGCATTTGTTTCCTTTAAAACTCGATGGGGTGCTGCTGTTTGTGCACAGACGCAACAGTGCCGAAATCCTACTTTATGGCTGACAGACTGGGCCTCGGAGCCACGTGATGTATATTGGGCCAACCTTGCGATTCCATATGTTTCTCTTACTGTGAGGAGACTGATTATGGGTGTTGCATTCTTTTTTCTCACCTTCTTTTTCATGATCCCCATTGCACTTGTACAATCTCTTGCTAGCATTGAGGGAATCGAGAAAGCAGCACCATTCTTGAAGCCAATAATCGAAAAGTGAGTTTCTTTATTCTACAGACATTTCTCGAATATAGTGTTCAGAATGCATTATTAACTCTGATGGTTCCTTAATTTATGCAGAAGCTTTATTAAGTCAGTCATCCAAGGTCTTCTTCCTGGGCTTGCGCTGAAGCTTTTTCTCATCTTTCTTCCAACAATCTTGATGATTATGTCTAAATTTGAAGGCTTTATATCTATTTCATCTTTAGAAAGGAGATCAGCTTCAAGATATTATCTTTTCAATCTAGTGAATGTGTTCCTTGGCAACATAATAGCCGGGACAGCTTTTGAGCAACTAAGTTCTTTCATGAAGCTATCAGCCAACGAGTATGTTACCAGTCACTGTTGTCGTTTTCTCTATTATTCATTACCCTTGGTCAGATTTTCTATACTTATTTCTCTGAAGTAATTTGTATATTTAAAAACCCAATTGTTTTGCCTCCTTTCCGACAGAATTCCGAAGACAATTGGTGTGGCTATACCATTGAAAGCAACTTTTTTTATTACTTACATAATGGTTGATGGATGGGCTGGAGTAGCTGGGGAAATTTTAAGGTTGAAACCACTTATAATTTACCACTTGAAAAACTTCTTCTTAGTGAAGACTGAAAAGGATAGGGAGGAGGCGATGGATCCAGGAAGTATTGGATTCAACACCGGAGAACCTCAAATACAGTTCTATTTTCTACTTGGCCTCGTGTATTCTACCGTGACACCTATTCTGCTTCCCTTCATATTAGTTTTCTTCGCACTGGCTTATGTCGTGTTCCGCCACCAGGTAAAATAGTCACTATCTTGGCAATCGGATATTTTTTAGTCAATGTCTTTTACCATGTTCAATTATCTAATTTTAGTGTTATGTTAAGAGTATAAATGATAGCTCTGGTGGTTTCCTAGCTGAAGTTTTCATATAATTGGCAGCAATGAATTATTTTATGTAGTACCAAAACTTAAGATCTAGATATTAAATATTACGGCCCATTTTTATTGAAAATCAAATTTTAGGTTAAGGTATAAAGTAGGTCTATGCTAGATCTACGCTTTTAACCTAGTAAGCTTTTGTGTGACAAAGGTGTGTAACATCTTTCGAATGATAAAAAATATTCCACATTTTGCAGAAAAATATGCTTTTCTCGTTGGATTTATTGTTTTTCTTCTTGTTATATCATTTTCTTGAAATTTGTAGATCATCAACGTTTACAATCAAGAGTACGAGAGTGCTGCAGCCTTCTGGCCGGATGTCCATGCCCGTGTCATTGGTGCATTGATTATCTCGCAGTTGCTTCTAATGGGATTATTGGGTACAAGGGATACTGCTCAATCAGTACCGCTTCTGATCGCTCTTCCTGTACTCACCATATGGTTCTATAGATTCTGCAAAGGCCGTTATGAACCTGCATTTGTTAGATACCCGTTACAGGTTTGTTGGTGTTTACATGCATTTTGTGCTTCTATCTTTACATAATTCTAACATAAATGTAATTAATGGAGAAGCTCTTCATATCTTAGCATTCCTCAGTGGAATCATATATGGTAACTGTCCATCTTTGTCAATGCATATTTGCTGCTGATGAGATCTCTCATTAATAACTCCTTATCATATATATCAGAAACTTAAGAGACCATATCTTCCACTTCAAAGCAATATGTATGTACATATCTAAATCATTATACATCATCATACTTAGTTGATGAGGGTTAACATCACAATGAGGCTTAGCTCCTACGCCATGGTTAATGTGACGAACCTGATACACGGTTTGGATCTGAAAGAAAGAAAAAGAAAGAGAGAGAAAGAAGAGAGAGAAAGAAGAGAGAGAGAGAGAGAGAGAGAGAGAGAGAGAGAGAGAGAGAGAGAGAGAGAGAGAGAGAGAGAAAGAAAGTTGAGAGTCAACAAGATTTCAGAGAAAGTATATTATGATTTTGATAGTTACTTCAATGATTTCTTTCCTTGGATACATGCATATGTGTATATATATATATATAGATTATAAAGGCAGGAGGTTGTAATTGTCTGAACGGCAGAATTATTTACTTATGTCCTACTTTACCTTTGGTTCCTTACAAATTTCTACTTTATCCTTGGTTTCTTATAGTTAGATTCATTGGTTAGATACATTAATATTTCTCTTCCTTTGTAAGAGAGAGTTGATTTGCTTCGATCCGTGTATTCTCGTATATTCTTGTTTAGAAAATTGTGTTATAATTAGTTTGCATGTCGTCTAATTAATAAAATATATGAATTCTATTAAAAAAAAAAAATCTGTATTGCGCATTTCTTTGAGAAAGAAACATCAAAAGTTCTGCTCGAACTGATTTTTCTTATGCTATGTTTTTCAGGAAGCTATGATGAAAGATACTTTGGAACGAGCTCGAGAACCAAACATTAACTTGAAAAGCTATCTTCAACAAGCATACATCCATCCCGTCTTTAAGGAAAGCCTCGAGGACGACAACGAAGATGGCGAGGAAGTACTTGGGAAGTGGGAGGACGAGAGCGTGCTGGTTCCCACAAAACGCCAATCCCGGAGAAACACACCAGTGCCTAGCAAAATCAGCGGAAAATCATCCCCGTCTTTGCATGAAGTTGTTCACGAACATCGTTCGGATCCTTGAATTAGTCCTTCGACTGTTAAACCGTGCTGTACATTAGTCACTTCCAACCCACCAACGCCATGTGCCAATGGAAGAAGCCGGCAATGTAAATTGAACAAGAAAAGGAAATATTTATATATATATAGCTTAGATTTGATGTATAGTACACGGGAATAGGCAAGAAGAGCCAGCACATTAGCAACTTCTGGTTTTTGGTCTTCTGGAATTCTATGGAGAAGGACTGGATGCATACATATGTATAGATATATATATATATATATATGTATGTATGTCAATTGGGTATATATATCTAAGCTTAGCGGAGATATATATTGTAGGCCATGTGAATTATGCGTGATTTATTTTTTATTTTTCTTATTATTTGCTTGTATGATGACAATCATTTCTCTGGTTTTTAGTTTTCTCTTTTGTACTTTTTGCTCACTTGAATGGAATTTATCAAACATTTTTTGCTATGTTATTGCTCTTACTATTCTGTTCAAGCCTGGCTTAGGAAGGGTTAAAGAGCTTAAAAAAATATGCCGATTCGAGTCCGGAATCCACGTGTGCGTACATTTAGTTCCATCTACCCGAAATGATACATGACATATCGAAAAATGTATTATCGAAAAATTTCTAATCGCGAATACATGTGTATTTTTATTGTACTGATACGACTACTATTATTAGTATTAAATCAAAAACGATTCGTACAATAATATGTTCTGATTTGAGATAAGAATCTGTTTACGTGTATTTGGTTCAATCTATCCGAAATGGTATATAACATATCAGAAAATGTATTATCAATGAGTTTTTGATTACGGATACATATGTATCTTTATCATACTGAAGCTACTACCATTATTAGTATTAAATCGAGAACGATTCGTACAAATTAAATTTTGTAATCGAAAATTAGGGCAAAGAAAGAACTTTAATTAAATTAAGTTATTTTTACTTCTATTAAAATTTTTGATTGTATTCCAAATTTGACCACATTTTTTTATGTTATTGTGAAATTTTGTCTTGTTCTTTGAATGGAAACGAATTAAAATTCAAAATTCTCTGAAAAATTTAGGAGATAAAATATTTTTAAGGATTAAAAAATTATAATGATTTTTTTTGGCCTATTTTTTATATGGTAAAAAATTATTTACGATAAATTAAAAATTAAAATAAAATAATTATCACATTGGTAATTTAATGTGATAATATATTATTACAAGTTATATATATATATATATATTAGTATTTAATTTAATTTTATTTTCCTATTAGCCAGAGACCACCTTGGATCACCATCAATTCTAAGTTGACTTTGACCGCCCACTGAAAATTTGGAATCCAATTCCATTTCAATCCAACGGAATCTCTATATTTTGATTATTTATTTACCAGACCCTCTTTTTTTAACCCCCCACAATTTTCTATTTTTTTAAAATTTACCCCCTTATTTCTTAATTATTATTTAAAAGCCCAAATTCTAATTGAAACTTACAAAAAAACCCATTTTTCCGTTTTATCATTATATATAATTAATTATTTATGAAATTAGCCTTTTCCTTTTCAATAAATATGTTCCACTACTCTATTTAGGACAAAATGAGAGGACCCAAAAAGTAAAATAAGGAAATATATCATTCTAAATGGTATAAAAAAATATTTAAAAAATTATATATATATATATATGTATATATGTAATGGTGTATAAGGAAATTGCTAAGCATTATGAAATATCTATAGAGGTCCCATATTTTAGCCCAATTGACAAAGAGTTTCCTAATTAAGAGGTTTGATTACAACAAATTAGTAGGTATATATTTATTTGTTATTATATAAATGTAGGAATATTAAATTACTCCTCATAACATATATGGGTGTGTGTGTGTATATATATATATGTGTGTGTGACAATTAATTAGCTACTAAGCTCAATTTATCTATGATTAATTAATTAATTAATTTAATTATGGTTATTTGTGACATGAATTTGTACTTTAAAAAATATATATTTTTGTGTTAATGTTTTTTTAAATTGGTGTTTATATAATTTTTTGTAAATTATAAAAATAAAAATGTTCAAAAAATATATTTATATTTAATTTTGAAATATTTTAAATAATAATAATATCTTTTTATTTAAATGATTTCCGTAACGGTGACGGGTGATTTAATTAATAAGATTTGGATTTGTAAAAGGTTCCCGCATTTTATAAGTATTTGTAAATAGACCCCCAAATCTTTTTCTAATTCGGATTTACCCCAATACAATTCCAAGAGGATCGAGAAGTGAAGACAAATATAAAAAGACAAGGAAAGTTTTACCAGAGCTACCTACCTAACTTCCCTCTCTCAGAAGAAAAAGATCTGTTAATTCTTCTGCAGCCGGCGGGTTCTTTCGTTTACGAGCCGGTTCTTCTTGATCAGGTACCTCCACAATTCATTTTCGTTTTGATTTTCTTGTGAATAATCGAGAGAGAAGGTTTGATTGCGGTTGATATTTTGTTTCTCAATATCCTATATGTTGAAAATTTCTTTTCCTTTTTTTTTTTCTTTTGGAAGAATGTGTTTCGATGAATTTATGTTTCGTTGGATTCTTGTTGGTTTTTCGAATGCACTATAATTCTGGTTTTTCTTTTGAATTCTAGTTGCTTATTGAACATTAAGGGAGTATTTGGATAAACTAGGCAGGGTGGCTTTCGGTCGACAATGCATTTGCAGGGTCCTGATGGTTTTAGTTTTTGCAAAAGCTTTTGTTGATTTCAATTAGTCATTCATGTGAATGAATCATGATTTTCTTTTTTCTGGATTTTCAGTGTGTTTTGAATTTAATGGGAATAGTTTAGGTGAGTTGACTTTTAGTCGACGCACCTGCTTGCGACGTTATTTCAGTGTCATTCATGTATGTGCGTGTGTGTTTGAGTGCATATATTTATGTAGAAACGAATTTGGGTTTTTTCATCAGTTCGGCTGGCCTGTGTTTTTTCATCTGCTTATGTTTGTCCGCATGAAAAATGTTCTTCTAGGGAAGAAATTAGTTGTCGGTTACTTGAAATCTGCTCAGTATAGGCAGCATGACAATATGTAGATCTATAAAACGTTAAGGTAACTAGTGTTATTTCATTTTGTGTAAAGGAAGAGGAACTATCAACAAAATTTCAACTGTACGAAGTATGTAGGAATTCACCAGAACTCCCCAGTCAAGTTTCTGAAAAATTTATATGAGTTCGAATTTTTTAATTTTTAGATTTGGAAACGTCTTTGTACTAGTATTCATCCCCTGACCCTGCACCATCACTATTACCGGCAGAAGCAAGTCAGAGCTCATGAAGTTGTTTGTCCACCCATTCCTATTCTAATTGCTAAACCAGGTCGTTGGTATGTCAAAAACTTATGAAAAATAAGCTGCATTGTGAGTTCCAATAAAACAGTCCTCTCTAAAGATACTGGCCTGAACTCTGATGAAATATATTTGGATGATATTAAGCTAACAAACTCAGATACTTTATTTGCAGCTAATGGACACTGTGATTGAGAAACAATTAAGTTTAGACCGTAGTAATGGTGATTAAGAGAATGAGGGAAATGCAAGGACTTTCTTGGCCAGTGAGAAAGCAAAGGATGCCAAGAGTCCCTCGACCTGAAAATAATGAACATACAGCAGAAAAGGTGAGAGATAAACATAAGGAGTCATTCCCAGACAGGAAAATTTCATCCAAGAGACGGGAGCTAACTGAGACAGCTGAATTCTTAGAGGATAAGAGAGTTCCTAAGAAGCAGCGGAGTGCTTTGAAAGTGAGGGATACTTTTGAAGATGGGGCCATAGCAGATCAATGGGAAGAAGAAATGTCTGTTTTTATGAAGATGAAATCACACAGAAGGCGCAGAAATTCAGACAGCAAGGTGACTGAAAGAATTTCAGAGCAGGAAACTTGTGATTCTACAGTTACCTATTCATGTTCACCTCCCTCATCACGATCTTCTTCCAACTCATCAGCTTCAACCTTGAAAAGTGATAGTAGTACTGGCTGTAGAGGCCGAAAAAGAAATGTAAAGGTAATGTTTTGCACAATTTTATTCCCTGCTCAAACAAAAAGAAGGTTCCTATTTTGTTTTAATCTTTTGACTGAAGTTTGCTACAAATTTTGCTTTAAATAAGCAGGTTCAAAATGAAAGTGAATGCTCTAAGTGCCATCAATGTATGAGAGCTGAAAGAAAAAATGTTGTTCCTTGTACAAATTGCAAAGATAAAGTTTATTGTCTCCATTGTATAAGGCAGTGGTATTTTTCTACCTAAAATATTATGTCTTACATTCTTCAGTATCGTAATGAATAGTTTTGATATATTTTTTCTTCTTTTGATTTACATAGGTACCCTCAATTGTCAGAAGAAGTTGTTAGGCGTAAATGCCCTTTCTGCTGCAGAAATTGCAACTGCAGTATATGCTTACACTTAAGTGGATTAATCAAGGTTTGGTTTATTCTCTCTGTCCTGCACCGTTGAAGTTTTTAAAAATTATTTGCATAATCAGTCATGATTTAGTTCCATTAGTGGACTAAAGAATTATTCTTTCCAAAATGTGTTATCAAACTAACTTAGCTGATAAATATTTGTATGCCAAACAAGTTTTCTATTGAAAATGCATTTTCAATATGAATACTCCCATATCCATGTCAAATGTCCAGAAGTAAGATTTTGCATGAATAGTTGAGAAGCATTCATAGTTGTGATGTGCTATTAAGAGAACCCACTTGTAGCAAATTTTCTTTGACGAGTCTCCTGTGCCAAGGTAAAAATCCTTCAATATTATCTCATGTGATGTCATAGTCCATAAATAGTTTTTTAGGAAAAGTAAATAGATCAGTCAGGGTCTAAACTTCTTTTTTGTCACCCTAAGATCTAATGTTCGAGCTGATTTTATTTTTCAGTATCAATAAACTGCGTACTAAAAAGATGAAATACTACCTTAGTTTGTTTTCCTGGCAGTCTGATCTTACATTTCTATCTTCATTATGCTCAATCTTTAGGTAAATGGAGTTTGTCCTTCTTAATCAACTTAATACTTTTTTTTGTCAGGTTGAAGTTTCTGGGTAAAATGTCTGTTAAGTATCTGTTACAATGATTTAGGTTAGAGATTTAATTGAGTATTTATGTCAACTAGGTTGATAATCGTCGATTTCCTTCTTCAAAAATCTGGTTGAATTATCTATACTGTGCGAAAAGTTGTTTTATCACCATTGAACAGAAGCCTTCCTTCATGCTTAAATTTTCATTATAATTTTCGTCTTGTAAATGGTAGCCAATATATTTCCTAATTTACAGACATCAAAGAGAGAGATAACCCATCATGAAAAGGTTCAACATCTCCATTACTTGATTGAGTCACTGCTTCCATTCCTGAAGCAAATATGTGAAGTACAAAGGCAAGAGATAGAGATTGAGGCTAAGATTCAAGGTGCATTTCTCTTGTCCATAAATGAGTTCTGTTTTAAAAAGGATAATTTTTCATAGTAACTTTTGTCCTGTTTAGGGATACATCCTGCTGCAGTTGAAATTCCTCAGACACTTTGTTTCAGTGATGAGCGCATCTATTGGTATGCGTCTCATTCCATTAAGCAGTAAAAACCATGCAAATCTGTTTTCTTTGTTCCCTGTGATCTTATTGGATATTTTCCCTTCCCCAGCAACCATTGTGCAACTTCAATTGTTGACCTTCACCGGAGCTGCCCAAAATGTTCTTATGAACTCTGTCTCAGCTGTTGCCAGGAAATTCGTCAAAGGTGCCTCTTGGGGCGTGCTGAGATAAAATTTCAATATGTGAACAGAGGAAGTGACTATATGCATGGAGGAGATCCTTTAACTGAATCCTGTCTTCCTGAAACTTATGAGGATAATGTTGAGGCTCTAGTTCAGTGGAATGACAATGAAGATGGTAGCATTACTTGTGCCCCAACAGAACTAGGAGGATGCGGTGATTGTGTATTGGGGCTCAGGCGCATTCTTCCAGTGGATTGGATTTCAGACTTGGAAGTGAAGGCCAAAAATTTATTTGGTGAATGCAATACCCAGATAAGAAGTTTGACGTGCAAGTGTTCTGAATCAGGCACAAGCATGTTACGGAGAGCTGCATCTAGAGAAGGATCCAATGACAATTACCTGTATTGCCCAGCATCAAAGGAGATTCTGCAGGAGGAAGAACTTCTGCACTTTAGAAAGCACTGGCTTAAAGGCGAACCAATAATCGTTCGCGATGTTCTGGAAAATACTTCTGGTTTAAGCTGGGAACCTTTGGTCATATGGCGTGCATTGTGTGAAAATGTGGATTCATCAACCAGTTCTAGCATGTCAGAAGTGAAGGCAATTGATTGTTTGGCTGGTTGTGAGGTATAGGTTTGTTCTCTCTACTGACAATATTTATGTTCTAAGCCAATAGTTTGTGGCCATTTCTCAAGAGGTGCAAAACCAACTAAATTGACATAAGAGTTCCATTTTTCAAAAGTTTCTTTCTATGAACACTTATTCAATGCCTTTCAGTATGATCCTTGCATGGCATCCCTACTTTAGGTCTGTGTTTGTCTAAGTAGCTCCCAGAATCATGAAATAGTATATAAGTTGATGGATAAATAGTTTATTTGGGTTATTTTATGAGAAAGAGCAAAAGAAGCCTTTGAAAACATTGTCTCTTCTTTTCTAGGATTAGGGGTTGTAAATTTCATATCCTAACTCAAGGGTTAATCTCTCACCATGAGGTAGTCTTAGCCAAGTCTTAATTAATAACTTGGTAACATTTTGTAATTTCTTTTCTCTATATATGGATAGCAGTCCCTTGGAGTCTTTGCAAATAGTGTTATATGTTTCTCTTCTGAAAAGAGGTGGATAGTTTTTCTAAGAAATTCATGTCAGTTTGGAAATGAGTTTGCAGTTCTTGTTTGGAGAAATTATGGTCCTTCACTTCGTCCCACCCCTTAAATCTGATGTGTTATTGCAGTTTTTTTATCTCCAGAATGTTGATTGCAAATTAGGATTTCATGTCCCTTCTAATCTACATGTATGGTTTGCTTCAATACTGATTTTCTCGAGATATGCAGGTGGAAATCAATACTCGCCAATTTTTTGAGGGGTACATGGAAGGAAGAAGATACCAAAATTTCTGGCCCGAGATGCTGAAGCTAAAGGACTGGCCTCCATCGGATAGGTTTGAAGATCTTTTGCCACGCCATTGTGATGAATTTATTTGTGCGTTGCCCTTCCAAGAATACTGTGATCCTAGGGCCGGCATCCTAAATCTTGCTGTGAAGTTTCCACAAGATGTCCTAAAGCCAGACATGGGTCCCAAAACATATATTGCTTATGGGCTTGCAGAGGAGCTGGGGAGAGGAGACTCTGTGACAAAGCTACACTGTGATATGTCAGATGCAGTATGTCCTCAAATCTAATAACTATTTTGTTATCAATGATGAGTTTTCTTTTTGCTTTTTGCATGTTATGCAAAATTTTCCCTTATGTTTTAAAGTTAATAGCTTTCCAGATGTTCTAGTACACTGTCTGCATTGATTTCCAACTTGGTTGCTGATGACAGGATGACCTATGATTTAATCTGGTTAGTGGAATGGAAAGGAGTGAGACTATGGACGAAAGCATTAATCAAATCCTCCCTCTTCTTATCTCTTACATTTTAGGTAGAAGATTACTTGTCTAGATGTATGTTGGCTAGAACAATTTTAGAAGAGATATCTTAGCACATAAAAATAGGAAATATATATAGAGATTGACTCTTTCAATAGCCTCAAGCGTTATGATAGCAAGCTGAGATAAGATGTAATGTACATTTTGTTTTTAGAAAAGCTAGTGATTAGAATGATAAACATGTGTGAAATGCATGTGTAAAGAAAATACCAGGGTGAAGATGATGTATTAGAATGCGTAAAACAAATAGACGAGATATAAGGTTCCACATCCTTTGATATCAATGGTGTCTTTTTTTTTTTTTTCTTTCTATTTTTAGCATTAAAACACCTAAAAGGAAGTCATGTGCAAGACAGGGTACTGTAGCTCAGTTATTTGGTAGAGTATTCATATTATTATTATTGAAAAATTGAGTTACTGATTTGATTATTGATATCTGAAATCTCTAGTTTTGTTTCTTAATAGATTTTCTTTAATTCTTGTGCTCAGGTTCTCTATCCTACATTAAATTTTTCTGGTTTGCTAAAACTTTTTAGTTTTTGTTTTCAAAACTTGCACATGTTTTTACGTTAAAAAAATGTATATTCATTCAAATGAAAACACAATATTTGAAAAATGGTAGTCAAATTATGGCATGAGTTTCAAAAAGAAATTTTTTTCTAGATTCATGCCATATGTTGACATTATTTTTCATACATCGTTTTCATTTTCAACGACTATATATGTTTTTGTATAAAAAACATATATAAATTTAAGAAATGTAAACCTAAAACAATTTTTTAAAATTAAACTGGGCAGACAACATGTTATTTATTCACCATTTCGTAAAACAAGGAGAAATTAGGTTGTGAATTCAAATAAAAAAGGCAATTATATTACCTACTTTCGTTGCTTGTAAGTCATTCTATAGTTTGGACTGAAAGAAATGAGAAATTCATTTCATTCTTGTGAATTCAATAAAGAATTCACTTGTCACTGCAATAGGTGTCTTATCAGATATGAGAAAAGTGGCACTAATAATTTAATTGACAATTAATTGTATAACTCTTTATTTTTTGTTGAACTAATTATTTATTAGACATTTTACATTTTTATTATTTTTTAAGAGATATAATGGCATTAATGGCACCAGGTTGGCCTCATCCACGAAAATACTTATAGGTGTCTTGAAGAGAAGATAGAAAAGGTTAACAAAATAATCATAAAGAAGATGACCCAAGAAAATATGAAGCTAAGCTAATGATCCTGTAAAGCTGCAAAACAAGAAGAAACATCTTCAAAAGCTCTTTTGTTTCTTCCTTTTGGTGTTCCTCTGTGTCCATCTTCAGGCCTCAAACACCACTGATCTGCCTGCAACTGTAACTTGGCCCAAATTCATTTCTGCCGTTGCAGAGCATTTTTGCAGACGAGAACCTTCATTTCTATTTGAGTAAGAGAGCTTAATTCAAATTTCACAGGGACTTATACCCAAAAATCCAATTGATGCTTCACATAATTATGCACCAACACGTGGTACTTCTGCTCATACCAAATTGTCCTGCAAAAGCTGGCATTTTAGGGCATCAATCCGCTTCTAGCCAGCTAACTGCTTTTCCATCTTAGTCACAATAGGATCCCACAAGTTTGCCTCACTAATGGTTGCACCAAGAGGCAATTCAAGGTACTTGAGGGGAGATTTACTCCTTTTCACCAACATCAACTCTAATTTCCCACAGTTAACTTTCAAACTCAAAACATCTTGAAAACAAAGGAGGAGGCACATATTGATTTGTGAAAGCACTATTCAGTTTCAAGAAAATGAGTGTCCCATTTGTGAACATAACCATGGGAGATTTCTATTGTCTAATCTCCTCCAACAATACACATTCCTTCGAAGAGATTAACTTCTTTGGCCATGAGAAACAGGCGGTTAAAATCTTTCATAACAAGAACAAAAAAAGAGGGATATAGGATCCTTTTGTCTCAAACCCTGGAGGGCTTAAAAAAATCAGACCAGTAAAACAATAACAATAACAGAGGCTATTAAAATGCAATGGGAAGTCCATTGACACTATTGCTTTCCAAAACTCATCCCCCTTAAAAGACAACAATAAAAACCCATGAGATGTGATTGTATGTCTTTTCATAACTAATTTATACATGAAATATGGGATTCTCTCTTAAGAGATGCATCAACTATTCCATTACCGATTAAAAAAATGCATCTAAGATATTTCTTTGACTCACAGAAGCTTTTCTAGGCTTCCCCATCACTTTCTCAACAACCTAATTCAACCTTCTAAGAGAAACTTCGGCAATAGCTAGTAAATTTATCTTGCCAAACTAAAAACTATAATGCTCCCCAAAGTTCACTTTTCCTTCAACCTTAGGATTAAGCAAAGGAAGCATTGAGGTTACGAAGGAACTTATCAAATGGCAGAATTCCTCAAATAGGTTAACAATATCAACCTTAATGATATTCCAATTACGAAGAAAGTTCGTGGAGAAGCCATTTAGACCCAGGGCTTTGTCCCTGTTGCAAGGTAGTCCTCTAGGGTCTCCTCAGAAAATTATGTTTGTTCAATAATATGTTAGTTAGTGGTACTAAACGGTTTATTTAGTAATAGGTGATTAATTATATTTTTAGTCAATTTGTTAAAAAATTAATTTAGTACATTACGTTTAACAAATTTATTATAGTTAGGTTAGTAAATAGATTGTTTAATAAGTCAATACCATGTTGGTGTTTCGTATATTTTGGTGGAAGTAAACATTTGTTGAATAAGAAGATAAGAGACGCCAGTGATTGTGGGTTAAGAAAGTGAGATGTAGTAGTGTTGCGAGTTATTGTAGAGAAAACAATAGTATATGATTTTCTTGTGGAAGATGTATAACTTATCTCTCAAACTTCCCAAAATTGTGCAACTTTGCCCTTACACTAGTTTCATGTTAAGTCAGGCACGAGTTTAGCTCCATGACAAATAAAGTTTGATTTGGGTATAGAGCTATGGTGTTGTGGGTGTTACAGGCGTTGTCAGAGACAACCTCCCCAAGATTTGGCTGCTCTTTGACGCGCGCAGCAGCCCGTGGAATATCTATGATGATTCTTATCATACCATATTTCTTATGCAATAAAGGATTGAAAAGTGCACCTTGCTCGGGCTTCTTAGTTTGATCTCAAAATTTAAATCATTTTCCAGGAAAATCAATCGAAAAGAAAAAAAAGAGAAGCTAAAATACATGTGTGATTTTAGAATGTAACATGTGATATTGGGGGGTTTTTACAGAAAAGTGATGTTGGAGAAGCAGCTGATTAGCCATCGTGTAGACTGATCAATTTGTGCTTAGTTCTGGGACCATCTTATTTCCTAAGTTAAAGTCCTTTAAGGTACCTATAACTTATGCCTTCTTTCTTCCCATTTCAATTTCTGGCTCTCCGTTTGCTTTCAGCTTTTTGCTCAATTATTTCGATTTTATAGATTTAGTATTACTTTCAAGTTTTTGATTCCTAATCACCTCCTTCTTCAATTATCTGCTTGATTCAAGTAGATATATCCTTATTTTCTCGTTCTTTCTCCCAAAACTTTCTCTCATTTTCTCTCACTTTTCTAATCCCCAAACACGAGAAATAATGATATTGTTTTGAACACCCGTAAATTGAACACGCACTTTAGTAGTAACTAGATTGGTGGGGAACTTCACGTGGCTGCAGCTAGAAACGTTATGGTGGAGATCACCTGGCTGCAGCTGGAGATTGATGCTTAATGGTCGTCACTGGAGATCTGCTCAGCTGGCCTACTATTTGCTTGATATTGGAGATGGAGAATGAGTTTCATGAGAGGGAGCAAGAAGAAGGAAAGAGGAAGAAAAAGAATTAAAGGAGGGGCGAGATAGAATGAGTTTATGAGAGAGAGGAAGAAGGGAAGGAAAGTGGAAGAAAAAAAAAAAGGAGTTGATGAAGTGAGAGGAGATGATAGTTGTAGCCTATAGGGTTTTCTTTTCAACAGTGTGTATATATATATATACACTTCAATATTATATTAATATTATATTATTTAATTTATGATCTAATTAGTATAAAAAATATAATATATATTATGTGCAAGGTAGCTACCATGGGCAACTTATGTAGCGCCTAAGAAGCAAAATACTATGCCGTATGGCCATATCAACGGCTAGGTTGCCATAGTCAGTGGCCACGTGGCATGAAAAAAAATTTCATCTAATGCCAACAACAAATGGACTGATTTATACAGTTTTTGAAAGTTCATTGTGTATTTTGTTAATAATGATTTTGATTGATGTGTATTTCATTGAATATTATAACTTTTTATATATAGATTTTCTAAAATAGAAAATAAAATAAATAATTAATTACAAATAATACAATATTACTCTTTAATTTGATTTGCTTCATTTTTAGAAATGGTTGTTTGTCATTTTGGTGCAAAGAACTTTCCAATATAATTTTTGGCTTAGTGCCTAAATTTGACAAATATTGTTATAATGGTGCAGGTCAATATTTTGACACATACTGCAGAAGTAACATTAACCAAAGAGCAGCAGTCTGCTATTGAAATATTGAAGAGGAAACACAAGGGGCAGGATGAAAGAGAATGTTTAGAACGACAGGAAGTACAGAAACATCCTGCGGAAGTGCTTGGTGCAGGAAGTATTGACCGGAAAGAATGGATGAATGTCTCTGGAATAAGCAGTCTACAGGAGCAAGAGGCTTCAGAAAATACTAGTCACCAGGAACAAGATGCGTCAGAAAGTACCAGTCAACAGGAACAATTCTTAGAGGAAACTGGTGATGCTCTATGGGATATTTTTAGGAGAGAAGATATCCCTGAATTAGAAGAATATCTGAAAAAGCACTCCAAAGAATTCAGGCACACCTATTGTACTCCAGTGAAACAGGTAATTCCAACTGTGAGTTCCTTAATCTAATTTTATGTGCTTCAAGTTCTGAAGGTTATGCTTGTTGATGATTAGGTTATCCATCCAATTCACGACCAATCTTTTTACTTGACTGTGGAGCACAAAAGGAAGTTGAAGGCAGAATTTGGTTAGTGCGAGAAATATAAAGTTCATATTTTTCAACCATTTAAATTTAGTTGCTCATACTTGTTGCTTCATTATGTAGGAGTTGAGCCATGGACTTTTACACAGCGACTAGGGGAGGCTGTATTTATTCCTGCAGGATGTCCCCACCAAGTTAGAAATCTCAAGGTATTATGTCACTCACTTTTTTTTTATTTCTTTTATCTTCTTTTTAACTGTCTTTTACCTCACTTGTTATGTTGCCGAATATATGTGCAGTCATGTACAAAAGTAGCTGCAGACTTTGTGTCTCCCGAAAACATCCACGAGTGCCTCCGCTTGACTGAGGAGTTCCGGAAACTTCCCAAGAATCATAGGGCCAGGGAAGACAAACTTGAGGTAAGAAACATAACTTCTTGTCAACATTCTTTTTCTAAATTTCTTCTTCTGTCTGTATTTTCTCATACCTTGCAATACTTTGCTGTCTGCCGCATGATCATGTCTGGAGCAGATCAAGAAAATGATCATTTATGCAGTTGAAGAAGCTATCCGAGATCTGCAACATGTTATGAATTTCCAGATTGATTAGGACAAGCTACTTCGGTGAGTAAACAATTGGGGCAATTAAGAGCATATTCATAACAACAGTCAGATTTGCTCTTTAACTGTTAGCTTCTGTAGAGAATTAACATAGGATTTTTGAGGAATAACTATTGAAGGGAAGAATTTTGAATTTTTCATAACATGAATAAAGGTTCGCATTTGTATTTGCTCCTCTTCCTTGTAAAGTTTTGCGATGCTCGGAAGTCAATTTGTATTCAGTTCGAATAAATTACTTTTGTTGATTCTTTCTGTTAAGATTGAGAATAAAAATCTATCATTCTGGAATAAAATCTATCACAGTAAAATTGAATGTGTGAGTGAAATTGATTAAGTTATGTATTAAAACTTGAATGGAATAAAACAACTATACTGGGACTAAATAGAGTGCAGAAGTATAAGAATGAATTAGAAAAGTAACACATTTTGTCTTTTTTATGCCTAATAATCAATTGTATTACTTGATCTGCCTTATCGTGGTAAAGATGAACGAAATTGAGTACGTTATTGGATGATGATATGAGAATGATGCTTGACTTGTTCTATACCTTTCTCTAATGTAGGATAAACATCGATTAATTTGACTACGTAGGGATTTCGGGATGAAAATTTAAACATCACTCTTAGGATTTCTTAAACATAACATTTAAAAAGTCTTAAACTCACTCGAGTGTTAGTTGCATCATACAATCAGAAGACTTGGAGATTCTTTCATTGCTTCTTTTTCTACCCTTGTTTCTTCTACTTCTTCTTTATATTCTTTTTCTTGTCTTACTTCCTTCTTTTGTTATTTCTTCTTGTTCTTCTGCTTTCATTACTTCTTTTTCTTTTCTTTCATTATTTCTTCTTCTTAGTTCTTCTTCTCTCATTAGTTCTTCATCTCTTTCTTCTTATTATGTTATTTCGTCGTTGTCTCCTTCTCTCATCACAACTAGAAAAACTAAATACTAATAAAAATAGAATTTTAAAGTTACAAAAACTATAATAAAAATAGTATTTTATATAAAGACACCAACCGATACAGTTTTTAATAAATATCCAAAAGTATTTCGTTAAAAACCTGTGATTTGAAGTCAAACATCATTGATTCTATCCAAAAAAACTCTATGCTCTAAAGGTCATTGATGCAGAACTCAAGATCAACTAACGTGATCAAAAACTCTGAATACAACATTAGTATTTAAAATCATAAAAAATTTTCTACAAATTCTTGCTACTCAATCTAATAATTCTTCTGGAGTTATGAACTAAATTAATTGGCATAGTTTGAATTGATTAAAAAGATCACAAATATGAGCTTAATAAGTTAGAAATCAATTCAAAAGAAAATTGATAAAACGCCACAAGAACTTACCTTCATAAGTTAAATCAATTCACACTCAATAAAAGAAGTTGACGAAACCTAACTAGCTGAAAACTAAAAACTCATTATTTTATTATTCTCAAATTTGAATGAATGCAATTAGAAATTGAAAACCTATTTATAGAGTAGATCATATATATTTTAAGAAAAATAAATCTCTTAAATTAATGGTAAAAATTATAAAAAAATTAAATATTATCTGGAATGAAAAAAATACTGAAATTTACTAAGACATTGAATAAAATATGCTAAATATGATATTCTCTTTTTAAATTAGAAGATTTTAATTAATTGTAGAGAAATTAGAAAAAGTAAATATGGTTAATTAAGGCTGGTCATTAAAGGGGTAAAGAAGCCACCCATATCTTTACTAAACTGTGAGATTTAGTTCTTTAAAGAATAATGTTTGATTTTCTCTTTCTTTAAATGCCATATGGTTTAGAAAGAAGTTTTTCCTCTTGGCTGCTTCTCCCTTAAAATTTTTTTTTTTCTTAGCTAACATCAGTATGTCTATTTTATTCCTAATAACCCATAAAGTAATCAAAGTAATCAAAGAGAGTTCGTCTTGAAACATTTATCCCTATAAATGCATTTTTAAGCCCAAGATCATCTCTAATTGAATCAGTTATTCTCTAATTAAATCCATCAGACTATAGGTCATAGAGCAAAGATGAGAGGCCAAAGGGTATAATAGAAGTAGATGATTTTATGTCTCTACATATTGTCTTACATAAGTAATACCCGATTACAAAAATTATTCCTCACTTTATCAAACACCTAAAATATAAGTAATATACACATTATTTTTTATTTATTCAATATTTGACACTTGAGTTAATGGTGGTCAGAGTATGGTACTTGGTCGGAGATTGCTATAATAAAAAAAGATGACAACATCAATAATGGTAATGATGATAAAATGACAACGATAATGACAATATAAGCAACAATAATTTGAAGACAGTATTAATGATGATGTTGTTGAGTATAGTTGGCTACAATAGATGGTGACAACGATAATACTGCCAATGTTTGACACTTTAGTAGATGGTGGTTAAGGTATGGTACCTGGTGGGAGATTGTTATAATAGAAATAAATGACAACAACATCAATAGTAGTAATAGTGACAATGATAATAGTGACAATAATAACAACAATATTAACAATAATAATTTGATGGTAGTGTCGACGATGATGTGAGCGAGTATAGTTAGTTGTAATAAATGGTGACAATGAAAATAAGTGCCAATATTTGGCACTTGAATATATGGTGGTTAGGGTATGGTACCTAGTGGGGGATTGCCATAAATAGAGAAGAATAATATCAATAATGGTAATAGTAATAATCATAACAACAGGATTAACAACAATAACTTGATGGCAGTATCGATGATGATGTGAGTGAGTATAGTTGGCTATAATAGATGGTGACACTGACAGTAGTGCCAATATCTGACACTTGAGTAGATGATGGTTATGGTATGGTACATGGTAAGAGATAGTTACAATAGACATAAATAACAACTACATCAATAATAATGATAGTGACAATGATAACAATAATATTAGCGACAATTTGATGGCAGTTTCATTGATGATGTAAGTGAGTGTAGTTGGCTATAATAGATGGTGACAACGACAATAGTGTCAATATTTGACACTTAAGTAGATGGTAGTTACTGTATGGTATCTGGTAAGAGATTGCTACAATAAAAATAGAGGACAATTACATTAATAATAGTAATAGTGACAATGACAATAGAGACAATGATCATAACAATATTAATAACAATAACTTGATGGCAACGTCGATGATGATGCGAAAAATATAGTTGGCTGACGACAAAGATAACAGTAGAGGCAATTGCAACAATAACAATAACAATAGTGATAATAATAGTAACCACGACGACAAAGATAATTATAATAGTAACAATGGTAGCGACAACGAAGACTAAGGAGAATTACGATGACGCGATAGTGATGACAAGTGGCAATTGTCATTCATCCAAAATTTAAATTTAAAATAAATTATTTTAAAAGTTTTGAATAAAAGATAAATAAACTAAATCGAACTAAACTTTTAAAAAATCCACTTTATATATTATTTTTTTTGACATATAAAAAATTAAAATTCTAGAAGAAAGAAACACACCTTTAACCATCGAATATGAAGTTATACTTTGTGTATGATGTTGTTCCTCCACCATCTCTTTACGAAGAAATGCCTTTTGCATTGGAACTTCAAGGATCTCGTACTTGTACAAATAATATATGAAATTTTTACGACTTTTATTTGATGTATGAGTAAGAGGAAAACATAGCCAAATAAAAAGTGCAACCATGTATACATGTGTGTGCGTGTATATATATATATATACACAAGATTTTAAATTATTTAAGAGATGATTGTTAAAAATTGGAGAAGGAAAGAGGAAGAAAGAAGACAATGGAGAAAGAATTACAGAAAAGGAAAGGGAGGAAGAGGAGAGCGGCTAGGGTTTTAGAAACATTACAATGTCGTCTCCCTCTTATATGAAGGCTGAGGTAAGATGACGTGTACTAATTTGGAAGGGGCATTAAATGGATACATTGAATCAAACCATGAATGTAAACTC
Organism: Carica papaya; assembly: GCF_054855325.1. Classification (NCBI taxonomy): domain Eukaryota; kingdom Viridiplantae; phylum Streptophyta; class Magnoliopsida; order Brassicales; family Caricaceae; genus Carica; species Carica papaya. The sequence goes on along the minus strand of NC_142315.1, from coordinate 730,633 downwards.
TTTGATTTTTGGGCTTTGAGATGAATGTATTTTATTGGGCCTTTTTTTTTTTTGTTTACAAAAATAATATGTAGTTTATTAAGAGATTTAATTTATTTGTCTTTTTTTTTTATAAATATATGTAATTTAATTATTAAATGTTAAACTTAAACGAATAAGAGAATTATAATTAATGAAACTATAAATATCATATAAAATTTGATTATACTTTATAATAAATACTAGAGACATGTTTAACGTATATAAATCGGATTAAAAATAGTGTTTTCAATAACCAGACGAGTGAGTAACATATAAAAAATATACCCTTAGAAAGGAAACAACAATCGGAAACTATTGTTAATATCTTATAAGCTAAAGAGCAAAAGAAGGAATTCGCTCGAGAAGAAGTTTGCATTTGATTTGCTTAGTTTGCGAGACAATAATTTATTATAAGATCGAAATATTCGATAAATGAATAACATATAAAAATATACCATTCGAAAGGAAACAACAACCTGAAACTATTGTTAATATCATATAAGCTAAAGAGCAAAATAAGGAATTCGCTCGAGAAGAGACTTGTATTTGATTTGCTATTTCGTGAGACAATAGTTTACTATAAGACTGAAATGTTCGATAAATGAGTAACATATAAAAATATACCATTAAAAAAGAAACAACAACCTGAAACTATTCTTAATATCCTATAAGCTAAAAAGCAAAGGAAGAAATTCGTTCGAGAAAAGACTTGCATTTGATTTGTTAGTTCGTGAGACAATAATTTACCATAAGATCGAACCGAAATATAACCGATTCTCTACATATTGATTTTGGGGTTTTGAACTTCAACAAAGATGTTGTCATTCGGGAACTTTTTTCCAAGAGAATATGTTTCCAAAATGACTCAAATATATTTTGATTATTTCTAATTTTTTAATTAAAAAAAATTGACTTACTCTCAAAAAAAAAAATATGTAATTAATTTTATGGAAATAAAATAAAAAAGTAATTTTTATTAGTTTGATTATTTACTAAGATGATGGCAATGAATCTACTTGCTTATTTTATATTTATAAGGTTATATATATATATATTATATAATCTATTTACAATATTAAATATAAATATTTTTTTATAATAAATTATTATTTTAATTCACAAATTATTTTTCATTTTAGAATTAGATCTCAAAATTTATTTTCCATACAATATTATCTTTGAATTTATAAATTATTTCACAAGTGGATTTTTTATTTTATTAATATTTCATTTTTTTAAATAACTCAAAAATTTTAATAAATAAAAATTATTTTAATAAAATTAATAGGAAAAAATTATTTTTAATTGAATTATACATATTAAAAAAAATATATATATAGATATAGATATAGAAATGAACAAACAACTGACCTTAACAATACTTTGGAAACTCAAGTGTCAAACAAACTGAGCGTGCGCGTTATCCTCAACTCTCCTCATCTCTTTCCCTCTCCTCTGTTTCCCTTCAGAATCCTCGTGCAAAAACCAGAATGATCTCTCAACACCTTCAGCTCCAACTACACTCCCTTCCTCAGTCTCCTTTTAACCGCTCTTTCTTTGTTTCCGCCGTCAAGAAGCCTCATTCTTCAATAAAGTTCCCCAAGAATTCTCCTTTTCGTTTCCATTTACCCTTCAGACATAGCTACGGCTCTGGCGGTTCTGGGTTTCTAAGGTTCAGAATCAGGAGTTCAGAGAGCGAAGTTGAAGAGAACAAGAGGCAGAAACAGCAGGATGTGGTCAAGAGAGCATACCCTTTTCACGAAATTGAGCCCCAATGGCAGCGTTATTGGGAAGAGAATAAAACTTTTCTCACCCCAGATGATGTTGATACCTCTAAGCCTAAGTTCTATGTCCTTGACATGTTCCCTTACCCGAGGTCTCTCTCTTTCACTATATATGCGTGTGTGTGTATCTCTCTCTCTTGTTCTCCGTGTATATATGTGTCTGCTTGTCTTCTGTGTCGTGTAAGCAGAACAAGAATGAAAGGAAAAACCCTGATAGGATAAGCAAATAGACCTATCTGAAGTTGTTTACTTGGTGGGATTTTTTACTGATGAGTTTCTGAGCTTAAAATTTTAGATTTTTTTAGAATCTGGATTGGCTTGAAATTGAGTATAATCTGGTTTTCTATGGTAGGTTTTTTACTGATATGAGTTTCTGAGCTTAAAATTTTAGATTTTTTTTAGAATCTGGATTGGCTTGAAATTGAGTATAATCTGGTTTTCTATTATTCAATTTTTGGCTTTTAGTTTTACCATGTCTTTTTTTTTTTTTCCTTCTGAATTGGCTTTGTTGTTTTTGGTTGGCTTTTGCAGTGGAGCTGGGTTGCATGTTGGGCATCCATTGGGGTACACAGCCACTGATATTCTTGCCAGGTTTAAGCGTATGCAGGGTTACAATGTTTTACATCCAATGGGATGGGATGCATTTGGTTTACCTGCTGAGCAATATGCAATCGAGGTTTGCTTTATGATTTTTGCAGCCTCCAATTATAGTCATTTTTGGTTGCTAACGGGCTCCATATCTGTATAACAGACAGGAACTCACCCAAAAATCACGACATTGAGAAACATTAATCGCTTTCGATCCCAGGTTTGTACTTCTTATCTGTTTGGTGGTAGTTAGAAGTAATTTGAGGCATTTATGGTCCACTATGACGGTACTGATAAGAGGCATTAGGTTTGTATTGCGTGTTGAAAATCAGCTGAGCTGATTGCATGCCTTACAATAGAACGATATGTTGTCAATATTTGTATGTTGTCAACTAGCTGTTGTCTGATAGCTGTATACAATATTTGTATGCTTCTTATCAAATTGGAGAAGGAAATAGAACGATATATTACCAAATCCTGAAGCCCTTAAAGAGTGCTTTAAGCACTTCGATAAATTGGTCAAGAATCTTCTTTTTAGTGGCAGTTAATAAGCTGAGTGTCTTTATGACTGCGTGAACTATCCATGCGCTGGCACAGGAATTACACTTAACGTAAGTACATAACAATGTCTCTTTTGTTGATTTCATGGATATGCCTTTTCTTTTTGCAGCTCAAGTCATTGGGCTTCTCATATGACTGGGATCGTGAAATTTCTACTACAGAACCAGAATATTATAAATGGACGCAATGGATCTTCCTTCAACTCTTAAAGAGAGGTTTGGCATATCAGGTCCAGGATGATAGCTAGTTCAGGAATCATTTTCTTCCAATTTCAAGTTGGAAACCATCTGATGGTCTATTAATTATACATTCAGGCAGAAGTGCCGGTTAATTGGTGCCCTGCCCTTGGTACTGTCTTAGCGAATGAGGAGGTGGTGGATGGTGTCAGTGAACGTGGGGGCCATCCGGTAATAAGAAAGGTGGGCTATTCTGATGTCTTGTTTTGTAACTTATGTTGTATGATCAACATTTCTAGTTATAATACTTCTTCTTTTGTTTCCATTTTTTGAACCGGTTTTATAAATTTTACAGTGTAATTGTTTATTACCAAGCAGCCAATGCGGCAATGGATGCTCAAGATTACTGCCTATGCTGAGCGTCTTCTTGAAGATCTTGAGGATCTTGAATGGCCTGAAAGCATAAAAGAAATGCAAAGAAACTGGATTGGTAGGTCTGAAGGAGCTGAGTTGGAATTTTGTGTTCTTGCAAGTGAAGGGCGGGAAACAGATGCAAAACTTACTGTCTATACTACCAGGCCTGATACCATCTTTGGAGCAACGTATTGATCTAACACTTTGTTCTTCTTTGATATGAGTATTCATGTACTGTCGATCCTTGATAGCAATTATCTCTGAATGTCATATTTCTTACAAGTTGTTGTCGTGCAGCTACTTAGTTGTGGCTCCGGAGCATTATTTGTTGTCTTCATTTGTATCTGCAGCACAGAGCAAACATGTACGTTAAATTGTTTTCATTTGCAGTTCTTGGAAATTTCTTAACAATTGGTAATTAGAAAATTACAGCTTTGAACATAGGTAGAGGAATACAAAGACCTTGCATCAAGAAAAAGTGATCTCGAGAGGACTGAACTTCAGAAGGAGAAAACTGGAGTTTTTACCGGTTCTTATGCAAGAAATCCAGCCACTGGTGAAGCCATACCAATATGGGTTGCAGACTATGTCTTGGGGAGGTGAGTTTGACTTTATGTTCTATGTTCTTTGTTATTGTGTTAGGGGATTATTCTTCAAGTTGTAATGCCCTTTATATGCTCAGAACTGCAAATGCTCGAGTGATACATTCACAATATGTCTTAATCTTGTACAATAAGTTGACTAAGATTTTGTTATCGCCACAGTTATGGAACAGGAGCGATTATGGCTGTACCTGCCCATGACACTCGTGATCATGAATTTGCCTTGAAGTATAATATTCCTATACAGTGGGTTGTAAGGCCAGATGATGAAACTTATGGTGATCCCGAGAAGGCCTTTTCAGATGATGGCATTATCATTAACTCATCAAGTTCCAAGACAGGACTTGATATTAATGGCTTGTCTAACAAAGAAGCTGCTTCCAAAGTTATTGAGTGGGCTGAAAAAACTGAAAATGGGAAGAGAAAGGTGCCTTTCTCAGTACATCCAATGTCTATGTTACCTCTGGAGGATATAATGTTCTTTCCATGTATCACTATTTTTTTGGAGCTTAAACTCGTGTTTCTTCAGGTAAACTACAAGCTGAGGGACTGGCTTTTTGCAAGGCAGCGTTATTGGGGAGAACCTATCCCTGTCATCTTCTTGGATTCCACCAGTGAGACTGTTCCTGTTCTTGAAACTGAGCTGCCACTCACATTACCTGAATTAGATGATTTTACCCCCACTGGCACTGGGGAGCCACCACTGTCAAAAGCAGTTTCTTGGGTATGTTTTCTTCATTCCCCTTTTCTTGAAGTAGTTATCAGCATCTTTTGATACTGTTTACTTTGAACTTATTTTGCTATAAGCAAAGCTGTAACTATTTAAGCGCTTTTCGATGCCAATAGGCATTTGTTAGGTATGTATATTTCCAATTCTTCTTCTCTCCTTACTGGCTATTGTAGTTGATTCATTATCTTGTTGGCTATCTAATCTTGGTGGATCTTTAGAAGATTGAGAAAATAAAATTTTACCCTTAGGTGGTAGCTTAGGTCGGCTGGGTTGTTCTAGGTTTTCAACTTTAACTTTCTTACCTTTTCTTCTTAGTAGTATTTAATTTTTTCTTGAGGATGCACATCATTGACTTTGAAACTCTGGCAATTTTTCATCCCTTAATATTGTTTGATACATTTGATTTGGTTATGTTTGTTACCCTGGTCAATTTCTTAGAAAACAGAATTAAACTGGCAATGCCATAGATGGTTGGTCTTAAATTTCGCTGTTTATGGCTTATTTTCAGGTGAAAACAATTGATCCTTCATCTGGAAAACCTGCCAAACGAGAAACGAGCACCATGCCACAGTGGGCTGGTTCTTGTTGGTAATTGTTTGTAATTCTTTACACCAACTTTAATTCACTTCAATATTGTCTCAAGTTTATGGTTCTTAAAAGTCCATGGTTAGAATGTTTAATGTACATGGGCTGTAAGGAATCTCAAGTTTATGAGTCCTACAAGTGTTTAAAAGAACATTCCATGAAAAGGACTAAGTGTTCTTTCTCGTACATAGTCAAAAAGCCATAACCGTATGGTCGTTAAGATGCAGGTTCCTGTTTTGGCTGGGAACACAATCCAATGTGAGATTTTAGAACCTTCTCCTTGGCAAAATGAATGTGGAACTGGTCTGCCGAACCTAATGGTTTTTATAATATACATATTTATAGGTTTTAGAGTAGCCAAATTCCTCGGAAGTCTTATTCTTGAAGTCTTAATGTATAAGTTTTAAAGGAATATCTTTAACGTTGAAGTCCTGTTCTCTTCTTTAATTACTGTTCAGGTACTATTTGAGATTCATGGACCCTAAAAATTCTGAAGCATTAGTTGATAAGATGAAAGAAAGGTAAGAGTTTTTATATCTATTTCTTAAAGAGAGAACTGTCGTTGTGTCATTAGGATTTCCGTAGTTCTTATGCTATCTATTCTCCGAATTACAAATATACATTATACTCCCTCAATTGTATTGCTTCAATTTCTTAGCTTTCTTTAACTGTTTTTTCTCTTACAGATACTGGAGTCCAGTTGATGTTTACGTAGGTGGTGCTGAACATGCTGTCCTCCACCTACTTTATTCTAGATTCTGGCACAAGGTTTGTGTTTAATATATGTTATGTTTATAATTTTAAGGCATACGGGTTTCTCGGTATTCAGTTTCTTCTTACTCAAATTCTTCTGTGGAACTCGTCTTATAACAATCATTTTGATCATTGCGATGATCAAGTTGCATATAAAGTGTATGCTGGTTTGAACTATGTCACGGTCAAAATTGGATGGTAAGGAAGTCTGCATCGATTGGATAGCTGTTGAACTGACTAGGAATAATTGCTCTGCTGCTTCTGAAGAGTTCCGGCTGGGAAGAGCAACACTTAATGGACACTGTCTATCTAAAGACAAATAGGTTGTCAAAATAGTATCTTTTTATATGCTGCTGGAGCTTATGCATTTTGTACTTTCTGTATGTCAGGTTCTTTATGATATTGGTGTTGTTTCGACCAAAGAGCCCTTCAAGTGTGTCATAAACCAGGGAATTATCCTCGGGGAAGTAAGTGTAATTTTCTTGAATATATATATATCTAAATAATTCTTTCTAGTTATCCTTTGCGTATGGTTTGAGTGGCAGGTTCAATATATAGCTTACAAAGATCAAAATGGAAGTTACATATCAGCAGACTCTCCTGATATATCAGATGAGCATCATCAAGAAAATATTCCTGAAGAAAGAGTATGATCTTTAACATGCATCAACGGGCGCACCCACAAAATAATATAAAATTTACATCTTGATAAATCCAACTCCTATGCTATGTTAGCCAATTTATTCTGGCATTTTCCTTGTTGGTTTCTAACAAATCTTTATGCAGGTCATGAAGGCAGGAGATTCTTTCATACTGAAAGACAACCCAAGCATTCGCTTGAGCGCTCGTGCTCATAAGATGAGTAAAAGCAGGGGAAATGTTGTCAACCCTGATGATGTTGTTCTTGAGTATGGTGCAGATTCTCTTCGGTTGTACGAAATGTTCATGGGACCATTTAGGTATAGAAATGCTATCACCTTCTGATTGTTTGGATTATTGTGTGTACAGAAAGTGGTTGGAAAAAGTTTTCGTGAAATGGGTATTTTTTGCATTGTGTTTTCAGGGACTCGAAAACTTGGAATACTAGTGGTATTGAAGGTGTTCATCGATTTTTGGCTAGGACTTGGAGGTTGATTGTTGGTTTGCCATTAACAGATGGCACGTTTAAAGATGGAACTGTGGTTACTAATGATGACCCTACTATGGAACAGCTACGTGCTCTCCATAAATGCATAGCTAAGGTCATGCCTTGAATGTTATAATTCCTTTTCATTCTTTGTTCACCGCATAATTGCGTAACATTCCTTGGGGTGGGAAATTGAGTCTTTTGGCATCTGAGTATTAAATTTTGATTTGCAGGTAACAGAGGAAATTGAAGGGACACGGTTCAACACAGGAATTTCAGCAATGATGGAATTTCTTAATGCAGCGTACAAGGTTTTTCATCTTGAGCTTTGTGGTTCGGTCTAATTTAGATGTCTTGCAGAACCCTTCCCATTTTATTCTTCTATGGAGATTATGCATGAGTTATAATCTTGTTTCCTTTTTCGGTTTTCAGTGGGCTAAACATCCGAGATCAATTATTGAACCATTTGTTTTGTTGCTTTCACCATATGCACCCCACATGGCTGAGGAGATTTGGTCTCGCCTAGGTCACTCAAATTCTTTGGCATATGAGCCATTTCCTCAGGTATATCTTTTCTTGTGCCTAACTTCGGGAACTTGTAATGCCAATTACCACCAATTAATATTTAGGCTATACGAGTTTGATCTTACACTTTGTGGTCTTTAATCATACATTGTGATTGTGACGAGAATATAGATTAGTACAAGGATTTTGATGGGTCTATTCCAGGTCAGAAAGATGTGTAATCGATGAGCTCTATATAAAAAGCTCAAGCGATCTACTATTAATAACTTGAACATAAGCTTATGAGAATCAGTATATCCGAAATGATTTAAGTAATAATAATGCATTATAACTTTTGATGTTTTCTAGATGCATGGGCTTTGAAGTTTAGCATATAAGTTCACGCGTATATGTAGTAAGCCATATTGATACCATCTAGATGCATGTATGATTGAAAGCTGACACATATGTATTATTAATTGTTGATGCATGTATTGTTAAAAGGTCATATACATATACTTGGTCCTTAGCTTATGCAATTTCTGTCCTTAACTGCAGGCAAATCCCACCTACTTGAAGGACTCCACCATTGTTCTTCCTGTTCAGATCAATGGCAAGATGAGGGGCACCATTCAGATTGAAGAAGGATGTACAGAGGAGGATGCTTTCATTTTAGCATCGCAAGACGAGAAACTTTCCAAGTATCTAGACGGGCAGTCTGTCAAGAAAAGAATCTACGTGCCCGGAAAGATCCTGAACGTTATATTAGACCGGAAAAATGTCAAGGTGGGTCTCAAGTAAACACGATTCACGTTATATTCTAGCTTGCTGGTACGCATATCTCAGCCGAGGGGAAGAAAACAGCGAGGAATTTTCTTTCCTGGGATCTGCACAGCAAAGCGGATAGAGGCACGTATTTTCTCCGTCGTGCTTTTGCCGGAATATCTGTCTTCCATCTGGAGGATGGATGGTTTGTCTTTATGGGCATCAGCCGAGTAAAGATTGAGTGAAGATGAAGATGAAGATGCCACTTGATGACTTGGTTGTTAAGGAACTGGTATGAATGGATGATTATTTTGAAGATATATATATATATATATATATATATTTGTAAAACCATAAGTTTATATGTAATTTGATCAATAATAGTGTATGTATTCAACTTATCACAAAGAAGCTTTTCTAATATGAGTATGGGTGGAATTTCATTCTAAGTTTTTTGCAGATTATAATTACTAATTAATTAATTAAATTTATTAAATTATAGTATATTTTGTATATATTTATATTTTGATATTATATTATGACTAGTGTATATTATTTAATTAATAAAATATATCTATGGAGTAAAAAAAATTAATAATGAAATAAATTAAACAGAATTATTGGGTTTTTGGGGCATATTTTGGTGATGAATCTCCTAATCTCCAAATCCAAAATTGGATAACCAAAATTAGGTTAACCACACACCAAATGCTTCGGTCAAATGGTTTACTTTTCCTTGAACGGTGTCGTTTTCTGTTATAGCTTTCTCATCTTTGATGCAGGCTCACGTAAACGACGGCGTTTTGAACCAGTTGATTCATGTCGCGATCCAATTTCTCTTTTCAACAAGAAGCGGAAAGCAACTAACAGAGAAAGAAGTCTCTTCATGGTCTCCACAGCTTTTAAATGCTACTCTCTCTCTCTCTCTCTCTCTCTCTCTCTCTGTAAACCCTAACAAACCCTTCAATGTACTCTTCTCATCATAGATTCTTTCTGTAAAACGCTCATTTACGCGGTTTCATTTCATGCTTAATTACGATGGTTAATTGAGCAAGATGGTGATTGATTTTGTGTAACGTCGATTTATAGGAAGGAGCATGACGAAGAAGGCTCAATTAATACCGGTGCGTCACGCTATCTGGCTGGGTTGGAAGCTCGTGATTGCCCTCTCCATCGCGCTTTGCTTCTTCGCGCTCTTCAGGCTCCATTTCCAGTCTGATATCTCTTCAGCTTCCTACGCTGCGTTATCTCGCGCGAGATATCGTCTTCCTCGTTTTAACTTCACCGGTCGTCCCAAGGTCGCATTTCTATTTCTCGCACGCCGTAATCTGCCTCTAGATTTTCTCTGGGGCAGCTTCTTCGAGGTCAACTCTGAATTCCTTTTCTATCTGTTTTAGAGAATTTTTATCTTCTCGCACTTTCTCGGGAAATTAAGTTAAACTAGTGAGTTTGATGGCTTTCAGAATGCTGCTGACATGGCGAATTTCTCGATATATATACATTCGGCGCCTGGCTATGTGTTTGATGAAAATACTTCTCGGTCGCATTTCTTCTACCATCGGCAATTGAAGAATAGTATTCAGGTGAGTTCTGTTGATTTTTCGCTTCTTTTTGGCTGCTAAAATAATGAGGGAATTGAAATGGAAACTAGAGTTGGTGTTTCTTTAAATGAAAAGCTTAATGTAGCATGCTATGTCTGATTGGAAAATACAAATTTCTGGCTTAGCTTTTGGTAGCTGCAAAAAAATTGGATACTTCATTAATAGTGGTTCGGTTGCTTAAGAATTGAAAGTTCATCTCAATTTCCCTGAACTGTAGCTTGGGCTCAGTTTACTTTTGTGGTTCTACTTGGACTTGATGTAAAGAATTTGGTTAAAAAGTTTGAGCTTTCACTGATTCCTATCTGTTTACGTTTAAATCAAATTTGGAATCTAGTTGATGGTGGTTTCCTGTGTGTGAACCCCCAGTGTTTATCTATTGCAGGTTTCTTGGGGTGAGTCAAGTATGATTGAGGCAGAGAGGCTATTACTTGCAACTGCCTTAGACGATCCAGCAAATCAAAGATTTGTCCTTCTTTCTGACAGGTTGTTACCTTATTGTCATACTTTGCTGATACTATTAGTGGATTGCCTTGCATTTTCTGAATGTTCGGTGATACTGGTCTTGTTTCATGTTCTTTTGTTCAAAGATTAAATTTTTGTTGTTTCTGACTTAATGGCTTCTCTATCATTATAAACACTTAGTACATGCTTATAAACACTTATACATGTGATTCGTGAATAAAATTGTCTTTTGAAAGTTGAAACTACCACCAAGACTTCTTCATTCTCATTTTTCATTTTTGAAACTGGTGGTTGTTTGGGTAAAGGCATTATTTTGATTATTTTACTTTTGAGAGCATAAATGGCTAATAATATCTCTTTCTTTCTGTTTTGCAGCTGTATTCCCCTGTACAATTTTAGCTATATATACAACTATCTGATGGCTTCTCCAAGGAGTTTTGTGGACAGGTAGATGGCAAGTTTTGGCTCTTGAGGTGCTAACAATGATTCTCTAAGCATTAACGAAAAATATTTACATCTGTACATCATTTTGATTGTTTGTAAGTTATTGTTAAAGAAACTGTAGAATTTGAATTTTTGTGGTTACTTTTTTTTTCCTTTTTGTAGCTTTCTTGATGCAAAGGAAGGTCGTTACAACCCAAAAATGTCACCTGTCATTCCAAAGGCAAAATGGCGAAAGGGATCCCAGGTTATCTATTTTTCCTTTGGATGTACATATTCTCTTGAAAAACAATTAGTTAGTTGAGCTTGAAGACCCTGACCTAAAAACCGATTTGGCTTTTCAAAAGATCCGATGAAAAGGAGATTTTGTTAAAGGGTTTTTAAATGCATCAGGAATTGTGTTTCTTTCAACTCTGGTATGTGTTATAATAGTATGGCTAAGATTAGAATTTTACCAGTATTAGGATTTTTTTTCCTGATAAGAAAAAGAAAAATAACAGGGGTGCCGCCCATTGGATTTAAAAAACAGAAAATTAGAAAGAAGACTCAGGCAAAGTATCAATGTGCTGGCCTGAATCTTCTCGTGGAGGAATATTCAAGACAAAGTACTTATACTATGTTTGGGTAAACATTATTAGATGAATCTAAAGGAAAGGAAAGGGAAAAAAGGAGTGGCTTTTGAGGAATCGAAAGGAAAGATGTGTCATTTGTTTGGATAACTAAAAATTGATTAAGTAAAGAAAACAACGGATTGTTCTAGTATTTTGTTTGCTTTAGTGTTACAAAGAAAAAGATTAATTATGAGAAAACAGTCAATAGTACTTTTACTAGTAGAATGATGAGAAGTTAGGTTGTAAGGAAAATATATAGTTCTTTTTTAAGATTTTAATTCCTTTCCTTTGCCTTCTTTTTTTCTAATTTGGAGGAATAAAAAAATTGAAGTTTTAAAGTAAACGGATGGATACCTACAATCTTTCCTTTTTCTTTATTAATTATTATTTTTTATCCAGATAAGAAAAAGGAGGATGACTATCCATTACTTTCCTTTCCTTTTCCCACTTTACTTAATCCAAACATATTGTTAGCATCTGGAGCCTGAGGTCTGTTATAGTAGCACACTTAGATACGGTGCCCTCAAAATGGCACGAGGAGTAGGAGCTGTGACCTCCTTCTCACTGTTATGACTGCAAAAGCCATCCCAAGCTAGTAACTCAATCCAAATAGAAGTATAGAACCACTAGTCACCCATTTGATGTCCAAAAGGCTATAATCCAAATCCCTGAGCCTTCTGTCCTCAGGACACCATGAAGGGAGATGGTTCGAGATTTGTTATTGTATAGGGAAAATGGGCAATGATTGATGGCTGTGCAGCCCATTCTTCCCCAAGTTGTGCTCCCAAGTGGTTATCCAAACAAAGGAAGCTAACTTTGCAGAAGCCTTCTGCTTGTAAATAGTCTTCCAAGGGAAGCTGTCAAAGGTAATATCCCAATTCATGAATCATGATTTGATGAGAAACTGCCATCCTTGGAACGCTCCAAAGGGAACATCTTGAGATCTCTGATCCACAAACTTTCTGGAAGGTAGCAAGAAGTTTATTCAATCTCCAGTCATCAAGATTTCTGCCAATATCAATGTGCCAAGAAATTGGCCTCCTTGATTGATGTAACATTCTGTCACCATGATTTCTTCATTCAGAGCTGAATGAGAGATTATTGGCATCAAGAGTTCAAAGGAGAATTGAGTTACCATATGTCATTCTGAAATCTTAACCCCTCCCAATTGCCAATTTTAACATGCATGAGATTAGCGATACCTGCCTAATCTTTCCTAATACCTCACCACAAGCTAGAACCCTGAGCACCTGAAGGCATTCCTGTCCCCGTCTTTGTAAGGCCATATCTAGTCTTAATAATCTTCCTCCACAAGTTCTTATTACTAGAGAGGAACCTCCAGCAGAAAGGGATTTTTTATTATTGTTTAAATTCTTTTAAGTTTCTTATTATAGTGTGTTATCATAGGTTAGGATAAATTAGTCTGTATGTAATCTTGTAGTTTTTTCAAGAGAATATCAATGCTTAAGAGTATTTACAGTTTCGCTTTATGATTGTGTGATGCAATCAAATCTCAATGTTATGCATAAGGCCTAGTTGCTTTTCTACTCTAGAACCCTTCAAGTCCCAGCCTCAAGTTTCTAGACGTGATATCTAATATACTAAGTGGTGATTTTTAGGTTTAATTGTCATTTTCTACATGCAAATTTACCTAGCATGTCCAAGTCAATAGGTATGAAATGATAGCTTTAAGTATTTAAAAGCATCTAGGTCTCATGGTAGTTTAATTGTTTCTCAAATAATCTATGAACATGTTGATATTGATCTGTAACTGCAGTGGATCTCTTTAATCAGAAGCCATGCAGAAGTAATTGTAGATGATGAGGTCATCTTTTCAGTTTTTAAGAAATTTTGCAAGGTATGTAACTTATCATCTCCTATCTTCCCCAAATTATCCTTGTTTTGAATTTCTTATAAAATTTTTATTTAGATTGTTTAGAAGCTTTTTGAAGAATTTTTCTTATATGTTCTCATTTTGCAGCGTCGCCCTCCTTTAGATGCTAGCAAGGGAAAACTCAATGACGTAAGTGATGTAAATTTAGTTAAAGAAGAAATTCTTAGTAGGCCAATCATTTTTTCAGTTATTGAAATGCTGATCGTTAATCTCCCCTTGAAACTTAATTTACAAGTAAGATTTGTCTTCCTGGTTTAAGTTTATTAATCAAAAGATAACGTTTAAAGCGAATTTTTTATTTGGTCCGGGAAATATATAATCATTAGTTATCTCTTTCAATAAAAAAAAAAATCAACCATCGCCGTTCTTTCCAAAGATTTATATATGTTCTACCTGGTTGTTAATATTTTCTTCTGAAGCTAATCTTCAACTCCTGTATTTGACTTCCATATAAACTGTCAGTAAAATATTATACATGTTTTGAAGATTGATTTTCTTTCCTTTTTCTAATTTTGATGTAAATGTCAAATGCAGAAACTTCAACAGCAACACAACTGTATCCCTGATGAGCATTACGTGGCAACATTGCTTGCAGTAAGCCAACCATTCAAATTGGAGATTTTAATTTCTCCCTGTTTTTTGGTTCTAACTTACTACCTTCCCCTCAACATGGCAACATCCCGCATCTTTCCCACCTGGATCTTTGTTTTATCTTGTTAGATGAATGAGCTTGAAGTTGAGCTTGAACGGAGAACACTGACTTATACTGAATGGAACCTGTCTGCCACGAAAATGGAAAATAAAGGATGGCATCCTATAACATTCACATATGCAACAGCAGGCCCTCAAAAAATCAACCAAATAAAGGTTCCCTCTGAATCTTTTTTTTTTTTTTTTTTTGACTTTACTGTTATTCTGCATTCTTGTTTTCTTTGTTCTGCTTTCTTATATATATTTTGACTGGGGTAGGCTATCAACCATGTATACTATGAGACTGAATACCGGACAGAATGGTGTCGTTCAAATTCTACATATGCTCCCTGCTTTTTATTTGCAAGGAAGTTCTCTGGTGGAGCTGCAATGCGTCTTTTGAGCCAGGGGGTGGTTGGACAATCTCGTCCATCTTCACTACTGGATCCACCAGCGTAATTCTACAATCTGATCAAGATTTCTTGCAGCCTTATTAACCATCACTAACTTATTTCAACAGGATCTGGGCAGCAAGCGAAGTGCCCACTAAAGCTTTACAGATATACTATACTTGGATAAACACGCTAGGTTAATACTAAAGCAGAATTCTTGACAGAGAGCGGCTGTTCAACAATTTGTCAGAGATGAGTTTGAGATTAGAGATATTGCAGGGTTTTTAATCTGCCAGCACTGCCTGCAAGAGGAAGCTTCTTGATAGATACTTTGTAGAATTAGAGATGTACCATTGATTTACATACTGCTGATTAGTCAGGAAAACTTTGTATTATTATATGTTTATATTGATTACTGTTAACCAAATTGCCTATTTAAGGTATTTGGCCTGAAATAATACAAATATGATTACTTGGGTTATGGACGGCAGTGAGCTGGTGATATGTTTAAGAGTATGACCTTATAAACCATCTGATATTTTTAATGTACTTTTCAGTAAGCTTCTTCAAAATCCCAGTTCAATTAATAAATGAGAAAGCTTGTGACTTAAAGCTAGTCGATTTTCTATACATAAAAAAAGAAGCTTATATATACATATAATCTGCCTCAAACTATGAAAGTTATTCATGAAGGTTCTGTATCCCCTACTCAAAAACAGTTCAGAGATAAATTAAAAAATGAATGAAATGGGTGGCCTGAACAGGTTCCACATAAATTAGGCACAATTCCTAGTTAGAAAAATCCCTGATCGGAAAACTGTAATCTTCCAGGTGCGAAATCCTTCAAAACCAGGATATTACCTTTCATATATCACTTGATCACATTGTTTCTTTCTCCAGAAATATGATGGTGGTGATCAGAAATCAATACACACGAGGCCTAACAAGGCTGTCTCTCCATCCTCTCTGCCGAGCCCGAATCTCCCACATTGCAGAAAGCTTCCTCTGTGTTTCTAATGCCGCTTCAGCCTTTTCTCTTGCCTCCTCACATGTCTCCATTCCCATGTTGCATTTGTCTGCCTCTTTCTGATACTGAGATGCCACTTTTTTAGCTTCCAATAATGCCCTGTCTGCACGCCGTTGGTTTTCCAGAGCCTGAATTTCCCGTAGCTTCACTTCCTCCGACAACAATTCAGTAAAACTTTTCTCTGTCTCTTCACTCAATTCAGGGTCAGACTTCATACAGTCTGAAAAAGTATCAAGATCAGCATGCAAGAATGTCAGGTCCTGAATCCATGAACTAGTGGAGGAGTTAAACATTGTGATCTCAGTTTGAAGCTTGATCAGATTCACAGCCATTTTCTACGTGGAATTAAAACAATGTATAGTGAAACTTCATCAAATAATTTTGAATACACTGTCCAGATTCTAAATGCAATTTCATATGAGATCAATCTTTATCATGTTCTGATATCTTTTACCTCATATATTAATTGGATAGAGTATTGATTTGCAACCAAATTATATAAAATTTCTAAATTTGTTCCAAACACAAGCTAAAAAAACTTGTTTTACTGCAATCAGCAACTTTCATCTGTCTTTTTACTCACTACCATTTAACTTACTTCTTCTTATTTCTTTATCAGGTTATTACTAATTTGGTCATTAAAAAAAAAATTAAAATTTTCTTCCAGAATGACAGAATATGTACTATTTGAGATGCGTATAACAATTGTAACCTAAAGTCAGAAACATAGTCGAATCTGATCATCTCTCTACACATAATAAATATAACGAGGAAACTAACCTAGAAGGCTGTTGTTGCTCATTCCTGCATGAAAACAGAGAGAAACACATATTGTGAATGCTGATTTTCAATGAAATAGACACGTTTTATATAAGCAAAGAAGCATTATCAGAAAGAAAAAATTCAAGCAGAAAAAGAGGAGGATGAGTTACCCTCCAAATAGAAACATCAATGCTCTTATTACCAAGCAAGCAATATATGCCTGAGACATCATAGAATTTTCCTCAGAAGAAGACATGAGCATTAATACATATTGAAGCAGAAAATTTTGGAAAAATCTCTGGTGTTTAAGAGTGCTGTTTGAATGAACATAAGAAAACAAACTGAGGCACACTATATTGAAAAGATTGCCCTGAAGAGTTACATGCCAGTCATTTAACCGTAGAAAAAAGTTTCACTCTGAAGTGATCTCCCTATCTACTCATTTCTACACCCATATTCTTACCAAGTCTTGAATATACCTTTTACTCTCATAAACTGAGATTCTAAAATCACATCACCACTCTTTGCTCATTATCTTCTATGGGTAAAAATTAAAACCTACAGACAAACCATCTGCCAGTACAGAATTCACAATAAGAATACTTGAAGGTTCAGTCAATAAACATTTTCATTTTGCAATAACATATCCAAGAATGAATTGATTACCTCATTGAAGCCACCTGCTCATTACCGGTAACACACACCGCAAGATAAATCATGAACTGTGATCTTATACCAGGTAAATGTAAATCAAGAACTATAAACCCTAATCATGCAACAGTTTTTCCCCTTTCTCATGCACTTAAATACCCATTTCCGGACTCACACATATCTTCACTACTCCAATGCAGCTAAGTAGGGAAGATAGAAATGCATTGTCAGGGCAAAGCTCAAAACACCTTGCCATAAACACTGGCTATGGACCCAATTAAGACCCAACGAAATACAGCTAAAAAATCAACGATCAAAATCATACCCATAGAAACAGATGCATAAATATGTAGATGCAAATAGATAGGGAAGTATATTGAAGATGGGTAGAGATGAATATACCATCGGAGAGGGAGACAAGAGGTCGAAAGGAGCAGTCACAGAGACAAGGAGGGCAAGAAGAGCGAACAGCGGCTGCTAGACCTTCGCTTACATGCCAATACAGCGGCGGACCGACTATGTACCCGACTATGCAAAGACCCATCATCGCCGTCACCCCCTTCACCACCCTCTGCTGCCGTCTGTTCATCTCTGATCTTTCTGTATCTCTTTTCTTCGCCTTATGAAGAGAGTGAAAAGAGGACGACGAAGATCCTGTTTTCGCTGAGAAACGAATGAGAGATAACTGTACTCGTTAATCTTTTCTTTGTTTTGATTTGATCTTTTGATCAGGAAGTGGGGCCTGACCTCCCCCCTCTTTCGCCATGCAGTGCATGCTTACTTGTGTTTCATCCATTTGGCCCTATTTCTGCTCGCCATATCAGATGGTGATTTGCTTCCTGCTTAATTGAAAATTAGGAGAAAAAATATTTATTTTAATTGGCTGATTTTTCTGCACATATATATATATATATATATGTTCAAATTAAGAATTGCTTGAAAGTTGTTACTTTTATTCCATTTATAAAAGATTTAAACTTTGAAACGGGTATTCAATTTATTAAAATTAGAACTTTGAGTCAGTGTTCTTAATTTATAAAAGATTAAAATTTTCGATCATATGTAATTAAATATTATCATTAAAAAATTATTACTTTATTCCAAATATAAAAGATGTAAACTTTAAATTGAATTTTATATAATTAAATATTATCAATTTATAAAAATTACAACTTTGAATCGATTAAATAATATCGTTAAAAAATTATTATTTTATATTATTTATAAAAGATTTAAACTTTAAATTGATATTTACGTAAGCAAATATCCTTAATTCATAAAAGATTAAAATTTTAATCTTTTATGTTTGTCATAAATTAATATATATTTTCTCACAAACAATTGCATATACATCATTTCAATTTTTTAGGGTTATTTTATAGTGTAAAAATTAATTTTTTAAAACATTACTACATGGAATTTTAAAATTAGTAATTTAAATTTAAAAATATTAAGTAAAAATAAAAAAAAAATTAATAATTTTGGTAAAATAAAAAAATCAAACTACATCACATCCAATCATAACAAAAAAAAAATGATATGAACTATAATAAGAACAAAGTATAAGATTAAAATTGTACACTTGCCTTAAGTTTTTCCATGATATCAATCATGAATCTTCGTGGTCTTCAAATGGATGAATTATTTTCTTCATCTCTCTGCTCAAACATTTTAACACCAAAACTATTTCTTGAAACTGGGGATGTGAGTTATGATCCATGAAGAATGTTGTAATTATCCCACTAATTTCAATAAGGCTCCAAGCAGGTGTCTTTTTCAATCCAAGAGATCTCATCTGCATCCATGCCTCACCCACACCATCCCATCTCTTCATTGAAGCATAGCAATGAGCAAGCTGTACATAGTTTCCAGCATCTGCAGGCCTCAACTTCAGGACATCCTTAGCAATTTCATCCCCAATCTTCGAGTTCTTGTTGGCCCGACAAGCATCTAGGAGTATGCCCAAAACATCAGCTGCAGGATCTGAGAAATTCTTCTTGTAAAACTCATATGCTTCCTCTACTCTTCCAGCTCTGCAGAGAAGATCAATAAGGCAGGCATGGTGTTCAAGTTTTGGTTCAATGTTGAATTGTCTAGTCATGGAGTGGAATAGGTTTAAACCCTGTTCGATAAGTCCGTTGTGGCTACAAGCTGTGAGAATTGAGAGGAAAATCACATGGTTGAGTTCTCTGCCAGTCTGTGGCAATTCCGAGTATAACCTCAAAGCTGTGTCTGCTTTGCCATGATAGCCATACCCAGAAATTATGGTGCTCCATGAGATCAGATCCTTGTGTAAAATCCTGTCGAAACACTTTTGGGCTGTATGTAGGTCACCACATTTACAGTACATGTCAACTAAAGATGTTTCAACCAAGATGGAGGGTCTAAGAAAAGTTCTGATGACAAAATTGTGGATCAACTTCCCCTGATGGGAAGTGCCAGAGGCTGCACAAGCTTGAAGAAGGGAGACGATTGTTAATGAATCAGGTCTTTGATGGGTTACCATCATCTTGTTGAAGATTGACAAGGCCTCAGACAAGTTGCCATTTTGGGCATATCCAGATATTATGGCATTCCAAGAAACCAAATCTCTGTTCTCCATCCTTGTAAACACAGCAAGACCTTGCTTCAAATGGCCACATTTTGCATACATGGTAACAAGGGAGTTTTGAACAGGGATATCCATTTTGAGTCCTCTCCTCAACAAGAAACCATGGATTGAGGTCCCCAAATCAGAAGAACCTAGTTGAGCACAAGCCGCAAGAACACCAGTTATTGTTGAAGAGGATGGCTTAATTCCTGATTTCATCATCTGGGAGAAAACTCCTACTGCCTTATCTGCACAATCATTCTGCAGCAGGCCTGAAATCATCGCAGTCCAAAGAACGACATCCTTGTCTTTGCTGGATTCAAAAACCCTAAAAGCAACATTGACAATGCCACATTTCAAGTACATAGCTATTAAAGATGTTTTGACATGTAGGTGTAAATCAAATCCAGCTCTGAAAATCTGCCCATGTACTATCTTGCCCAATTCAAGATCGCCTTGTGTTGCAGTTGCGGACACTACAGCACCAAATGTCTGCTGATCAGGCTTAAAACCCTCACTTCTCATGTGACAAAAGAGCTGTAGTGTTTCGTTAACATCTCCAATCTGTGCATAGCCTGAAATCAAGGAATTCCATGAAATCATATCCCTCTTCTCCATAAATTCAAACAGGTTCCTCGAATCCTCAAGGCTCTCACATTTTACGTACGCATTCAGCATAGAGTTAACCAGAGCTATATCACACATAAAGCCGTAGAAAAATGAACAGCCATGTAAGCATAGCAGCTGTTTAATCTCTGATAACTCAGATAACATGCTTAACAAGGTAACCGAACTGGGTTCAATCCCTTGATATCGCATCTTATTAAACAAACAAAACGCTTTATCAACGTCCCCGACTCGCGAATAGCACCCAATAATGGCAGTGCAAGAAACTATATCTTTCTCAGGCATTCTGTCGAACAGTTTTCGAGCAATCTCTGTATACCAAAACTTAGCATAGAAGTTAATCAAAGAAGATGCTATATATGGATCAGAAGAGAACCCATTAATGACCACTCGTTGGTGGATTGAGAGGCCAAGAGAGAGGAGCTCAAGAGACGTGCAAGCTTTGACGATACTAGGGAATGTATTGGTGTCAGGAGGAGTATTTACACTAAGCATAGAAGAGTATGTGGAGAGTACTTCACTATGAGAACCCTGAGAAGAGAGGCGTTTAATGATGTCATTGAATGACTTGGTGGTGGTTAGTGAATTCAGGAGAGAAGATTTGATCTTGTTCATAGCTCATGTTCTATCCTTCAGAGATCACCAGAAACAAAAATAGATTCTACTGATCCTGATCTTAGATGTAGAGACGTTAAGAAGGTGCCAGAGCGGGATGTATTTGTTTGAATTCAGCAGCATCTGAAACTCATCATCTAATTTTCACAAATGGGAAGATGACACCACCTATAGACACATACACAAACAAATATATATATATATATTGTTTTTGCCAAATCGGTAGGCAGCAGTTCATCTGGATACATCTGGGTCTTGAAGAACTCAATTGAGCAGAATTTTTATTAACATAAGGATGTTAATAATTCCTTATGTCCAACATCCATGCCATGCTTACAAGAGGTATATCAACTGGTTTACATTTATAAATAAAATGACCCGTATCAGGTAATAAAATTGACTTGACTTCTACATTGATATTGGGATTTTGCATTGCAGACTAAAACAAATGCCTCTGATGTTTCTGCTTGCAAGTTTTACT
This sequence comes from Carica papaya, assembly GCF_054855325.1. Taxonomy (NCBI): domain Eukaryota; kingdom Viridiplantae; phylum Streptophyta; class Magnoliopsida; order Brassicales; family Caricaceae; genus Carica; species Carica papaya. The sequence goes on along the minus strand of NC_142315.1, from coordinate 709,180 downwards.
TCTTCGCATATTCTCTAGCGCCAAATATAGTAGATCCAATCCTGACATTCGTGCTTCCCATTTCAATCTGCAACGTGGGAAGTTCATAAATTACAAAAAAATCTAAAAAGGAAAGGATACTATATTTAATCGGAGGATTTTGTCAAAAAGAACACAGATTTGTCCAGAGGTGGGAATTAAAAAAATTGTGATAGAACTGCAAGCAAGTTGTTTAATGACAAGCAAAAATCATAGCAGCATTAGCGAGAGAACTTCACTTCTAAAGTTATATCGAGTCAATACAAAATATGATAACTTGAATTAAATCAAGTTAGCAGGGCTTTTTGTTACCGCTTGTTCGAAGTCACCAGACATGCCCATTGATAGTTCACATTGATCTTCTGGAATACCAAGTGCCTTGCAGACCTCAGTTCTGCAGTTTGCCAAGGTCTGACAACATAACAATTTCCATCAGAAGACGTAGCAGGCATGAGATATGAAAAATGAGACGCGATGAGGAACAGAATTTTGAACCATCACCTTGAAGTTCTCTGGAGTAGAAGTATAATCCGGCATTCCTATTGTCATCAAGCCACAAAACTCAAGATTTGGACAGGCCTGATTGACATGTTTGGCCAGTTCCACACATCCTGAAGGCTCAACACCAGCTTTTGCTGGAACAGAAATACCACAAATCAAACAAACTGTGGGAAACTCATGAAATGGCATGTGACAAACTAGCACAACTGATAGTCGAAATCCGTATTCCATAAAGAACAGTGTAGTGAACAGAGTAAACCAATTAGCTCCTCATAGCAGGTCTCATCTTCTATGCTAAACTCATACCTGAGACATAATTGATAGTAACAGTCGATGGTATAAACATATATACACACATTTATATGGATATATAGAAAAACAACAACAGCATCAAGAACACGATATAGCTATTTCACTTCATAAAATGGTTCCACTGCATGAGGAGTAACTCAAGCAGCCAAAACAAGGAAAATAAAGAACTGCAATTGAAAACATTTTGCAGAAGAAAACGAAAAGATAACCGGCATTATGCTTTGTAAGTAGACATCTTATAATTAAGGAAGCAATAACAGCTCTTGAAATGCAGGCAAGCCTACTATTTTCAGTATGAATAATTAATTAGTTCTTACATTCTTCTCCACTGGTATTTACTTGGACCAAGATCTTCAACCGCTTTCTTCCAATATCTGCAACGATTCGGTCTAATCGATTTGCAATCTGTATAAAACAGAAGATGAAATCAAGTGATAACAAGCATAGCAAAACCTCACCAAACAATCACAATCTTCAAGCTACAGTGAAAGACATAGTTAGATAACTGTCACTTTTAGCCATGGAAGAAAACTGAAACAAAGAAAGAATTCAAACTAATGGAATCTATTCACAGAAAAAGTAGTACCTTCTCATCATCCACGCTCTCCACCATTGCAAGGTTAGGTACCCCAGCTGGACAGAGAAATAGAAGCAATAGCATACGTACATACACACACCATGGCCATCATCAAGACATAATAAGAATGAACTGTTAACCACAAAGAGATAAAGAAGTGATTGTACCTAGTAAAGGTTTTACTTTATTGCTCTGCAGATGACCAATAAAATGCCATTGAATATCCTCTGGAAGCTGCAGTTACCGATTAAGAAAATCCAATTTTCAAAATTCAAAAAACTAAAAACCTAAATCAGAATTATACTGAATATCCTCACTAATAGGAAAATCGAACGGAGACCTGAGGAGCTTTCTCGACAAGCTCTTGGACGTAATTTTCACCGAAATGTCGGTGACCAGCGTCGTACACTTGGCGGATCAGAGAAACCGGTTTGGTCTTGCTAACAGCAACGACTTTGATACGATCGGGTACCCGACCCGCCCGCTCCGCAGCCTGGTGGACTCGCTGGAGCACAGAACGGAGCGCCGCCGCTGCAACGCCGTCCATTGCCGCCGACGAGGCTGCCATTTATTGTTGTGCCACGAGTCCTACTCCTTCTTCTCTGTTTTGATCTCCGTTGTTACTTCCTTTTTCCAGATTGTTCATCAATTTGTTCTCTGCCTCCTCGTAGCTTCTCCTTCACTGGTTTTCTTCTCGCTTGATCTCAGTTCACCACCGCGAGAGGGACCACGCAAAACGCGGCGTTTTATCAGCAAAGAAACGATGCCGTATAGACACTCGGACCCAGCTAAATGAACCCATCAGAGGCCCACGGGTTTGTTAGTGGACCGGGTTCTTTCTAACAGGCCCACTTATATGAGCGTTAAGATTAGTAAATGTTATTTTTATATTTAAATTATCAAATAACTAAAAAAAATAAAATAAAAGGGGATTTATTCAAATTAGTAGGAATAAATTATATTTAGTTCTAAATTCAATTTTAGATTTTAGTTTTCACTTTTTTTTTCATAAAAAGTTTAATCATAACGAGAAGAAAGTCGAAAAAATATTATATTCGCACTATTATATTTTGAGATAAATTATGTAGAATTATGTAAAAAATAGTCTTCGTGTTATTATATTTTTTTAGTAAATTACGTAATTCAACGTAAAATTTCATATTCTAATACATATAAAATATGTATATGTATGACAAGTTCATATAAAACAGGGGTGAAAAAAAGTTCAAACATTGGTTGACAAATTCATCTACTTTTTATGATAATAAAACACCTAGTTCTTAAGAATATTCAGATGACCAGTTACATGTCATTAAATATACATATATATATATATATATATAGTTGCAGTAAAGAATTCATTCACCATTATTGGAGCTTATTTTTTCTTCGTCATTGGATTTGCATTCACCATCTATGAATTAAGAATTCATGTTCTTCATCTAATTAACATAGGTTGTCATCTCTCTATTTTCATCCTTGAGCGGTGGAATATTCTTGTTGTCATAAATATTAGTGTTTATTACTAACGAACGGTGAGCTTCTTTCGGAAGTATAATTTATTGGGATAAACTTATATTTATTTGCTCCTCTAGTACTCACGAATTCCACCCCTGAAGTGTATTATACGTCGTTCAACCTTCATTCCCCATTAATTCATTGTATGTCACACCATCGTACATGTTATCACCTCTATTGCACGGATTCATGTACGTCGATGCAGCCTCATTCATATACTCACCTGCATTGCATGGATTAATGTATGCATTGCATAGATTGACGTATGTCAATGCAACACCATTCACGATGGGTGCATTGTATGGCATAGATCCATATTATTAAGACATGAATATGTTATAGCATGATCCATTCCACTTATATTGTGGTCATTATAATTTGCTACTACAAGTGCATTGTGGGACTCTATAGCTACATCATTCGACATGGGTGCATTGCATGTCATGGCTACATCATTCATTTTATTATTATATTTATTGCATCGATCAATATATGTTATAGCAGTAGCATTCAACCCACGTGCTTGACATTCATCATAGATCGTCATGTGTTGATTGTTAGATTCGAACAACAATATCATATATGGTGGATTGAGAGACAAAATGACTTTCTTCAAACTTTTTTTGGATTGATTAAAGACTATATGATGATATCTGCAGACATTTAAAAATCTCTTACTCTCTGTCTCCGTCGAACTCTCTTATTGATTAAAATAATAATTTATTTCTAGTTGTAGATTTATCTTATATAAGCACTACTCTGAATTGATATTTTCTATTTTAATCCAGTTTAATATTAGTGTGTGTATATATATATATATATATATATCAATAAGTTGGACTCTAATTGAACTGTCATTTTAAAATAGATGTTAAAACTGCGAGATAAGATGGATCTGGTCCTGTAGATCTAACGGACTCATGTTTATTTTTTAGGTCATACATTCAAAAAAAATTAAAAATAATATTTTTTAACACGAAATAAATGTAAAAAATATTTTGTTTGAATCAAATAAATGGGTATCAAATCAAATTATGAATTTCTAAATCGAGAGAGTATCAAATCAATTTCTGAATTTCTAAATTGAGAGAGTCTTGGGGGGTATAATAATATTAAGAGCATACCATACATGTGGTATAATAATATTCATTAATTTTTATAAATACACTTCCATATTTGTATATTTAGCATATCATATCTGATATTTATGCATATATATATATATTATACGCATTAAATATTCATCCACGGTTGTCAACTATATATACTTGCACACATATATGCGGTGAGTCGTCACCATATTATATACATCACACACCAACAATATTCAGAGAGTATAAAACCATGAGGTCAGCAATGGTGCTGCTTCTGCTTTCCTGCCTCGTCTTCTCAACTCTGCTCAACCTTGCTCGAGGTAACGTCAAAATCTATGTCATCAATTCTCACGTACATATGTTTTTTTTTTTTTATTATTTAAAATTATATTTAAATACTTTGAAAATTATGACGTAATAATTTTAATTATTTTATTTAAAAAAAATTAGGAGATCCACCACATTGTCCAGAAACAGAGAACAATATTCCAGGACCATGCGAGACCGACGGAAGCCATCAGTGCCTGGTTGATTTCTTGAGAACTAAAGGCGCAGGAAGTATGCCCAAGAACTGTAAATGCACCAATACGGGAAAGGATCAACATTCGTGTGAATGTATGGTTGTTTGTCACAAGTGATACAAACAAATGAAGAATTGAGAAATTTTACTGTTTAATCCGAGAAAGTCGATGTTTTTCTAAGTTTATTTTGTTAATTTGTTTTATTTTCACCCATTTGACTCCATAAACATCTCTACAATTATCAAGACTGTTCGTTTTTTTCTATTAAAAGAATCAAACTTATTTGACAGCGATGGTAGTTTTAATTTTGATCATTTTAATAATTAAAAAAATAATATCTTTTCGACGAACAAGATGAATTCCGATTCAAAGAAATCGACCTACGATCATGACGTGCGATAGATATCTTAAAATTTGTTGCTTCAAGACAGTGATTCTCGCAAGAATATGTGTGTGAATGTTATTCTTTTATAGCGATCTTACTTAATAAATTCCACAATATAATTATTATTAATAAAGTCGGTTACGTTTGAGCGCGGAAGCAGTCTATTTAAACCATAAAGCAATTAGTAAAACTTTGGAGCAAAGAATCATGGCGGGTGGGAAGAGAAAGGCTGATTCCGAACAAGTACTCTTCGTTCTTCCAAAGAGAAAGGCCGATTCAGGCGAAAGCATTGGCGATTGGGAACGCCTCTTGACTGAAACTCTTCACAATCTTCAGAGGCCCGATCTTGGCCCCGAGCAACTTCTAAGGATGCAGAGGAAGATCAATTGTATTAGAGAACGCATCGAGTCAAGGTTGCATGCTATTTCGGATCCAATCAACCGCTGTTGATTTTCTTTCAAGATTGTTCTAGAGTTCCAAAGTTTGGGGGATGAATATTCCTTCAATTATATTGTTTGACCGTCGGTGACTGGTAAATACTTTGTTTTTCTATTTACTAATTGGGAATCTCTTTGGAATTTCATCAGACCGCATCGATTTAAAATTTCACGCCCTTTCAACACTGTTGATTGGTTCCGTTGATTTACAAGATTATTGCACTCCCTTTTAGTTACAGGATATTCCTTCGATTCAATATTTTGACGATCGGTGACTGGTAAGTAGTGCTTTGCTCTGTAATTAGTAGTTTCAAGGCATTTGTAAAGAATTACTTTTTTTTCGGGACTTTCTCTGAGATAACTGGTTGGGAAAATTGGGTTTTATATTTTTACTTTTTATTGTGGCTTTATGATACATGGCTGTCGATGGCGCTTAGGGTTTTACGAAACGATTTATCTTCCAGTTCATGATTGAGAAGAGAATACATGCTTGGTTCACATTTCAATATATTTTGATCGCGTGTTTTGATGGATCCATTCACTTCTAGGGTTTCTGCTGTTGATGGAAGATGTTTCTATCTTGAGCAAAGGGATCAGAATTGATTCTATGTTTGGTTGGAAATAGTGAGGAACAGCCCAAAAAAAGACATTTTGAAACCAAATTGAAGACTGCAAGTCTGGAAATTAGGAGAAAAATGGTATAAGTCCTGCTTTAAGATAATACAAAAAAGTAGAGAGCAATTTTATATAATTTACTTTTGGACATTTGAAGAACAGAAAGAGTCTCTTTGAGTTTCCCGTATATGTGGGTGTGTGTATATACATATAGATGGTTGGACTTCAATTTTGTTTGATAAGATATACAGCTTATTGCTATAATACAAGGTTCTCATGTACAAATGTAAATTTTTCCTAGTAAATGTGTTTTGCTGTTTATATTAGTGGTGTAAGATCATAAAGCTCCTTTGATTTTCTACACTGATGGCTTCACTCTGTATTCTGCTTAAACAATGCAGTGAATCATGACATGCCATTTTTTTATATATGAATAGCTTGCTTGATATTTGCTAAACTTCTTGATATTTGATATCTGATTGCTAATTGCTGAGTTCAAAAATTTCCCCTACCTTCTTCTGACTGAAATTCTCACCTCATTTTGCCAATATTTTGGTTATATATCTATCTTATTAGTCTTTTTGGACATTACCCATATTGAACTTTGTGATTCTTTCCCCTCGTAGCTGGAACCTGAATTTCGGCCTCTCATATCTGAAGGTGTACAAACATTGATAAGGTTGGTGCAAAGGTGATCCTAGGATGAACGAGGATTTGCATAATGATTCGGGACCAGGAGGTTCCTGATGTAATTATAAGACTCCCCAGCCTAATGAATTTGGAGGTGACACATCCAGTTCACATGCTAAGACATGGGAGCAAAAAGAAGATTGCACCATGGAAAAATCTTATGTTGTGATACTTCCATTGAGCATCTTAATCCACATTCAAGATGTTATTAGTGACATTAAATAGAGAAATACCGGTGAATATATTTTTTCAAAATACATAGACGGAAAGAGTTAAACGAATGACCAATTTAAATATTTAAAATAATACAAAAACTAATTTAATATTTAAGCATTTATATTTATAATATAAGTCGAAATATATTATGTGAAAGTGCTACTATAATAATTTTATATACAAATACAATGCTCGAAATTTGAAGATTTTAATGAATCTCGTCTTTCTACATTGTATGAAATCGTAATTACTCGGATGTAGTTTATCATAAGATAAATCATTAATTTCGGCATTAAAATTTGACGTATGGTCTCGTCTATTTATATTTGTTTTTAAATGTACGATTTTTTTTGTATTTTCTAACAAAAGATTTAAATAACTATACTATATATTTAGAAACTTTATAAAAATAATTAAAGAAATAGATATGTATGTATAATAAAACTCGTATGTGTATATATATATATATAGAATATAAGTTTAAATATTATTATATGATGAAATTTATTCCTGCGTACAATAATTAGATTTAACATGGGTAGCTGCACTTGCAGATGTTGTCACGAATGCAATGTCCGTCGGCTTTGCTGTACTGTCTGAAGCAAAAGCTTTTGCAATCTTGTTCGAAACAAGGGAACATGGGAAAGGGATCACTGCACTGTCCGTTGACCAACCCAACTGACCATCAAAAAATCCAATTTATTAATTAATCAAAATATAAAATCAGATAAAATTCCTAATTATATATATATTATATCATATCATATCGTATCGTATCGAAATTGAGATTTTCTCACGTGTTTGTTTGTATTCAAGTGGATGTATACCTTTCGTACGACATGATCTCTTTTGTTTGTAAAACATTCCTAAACCCTAAAAGCTGTAAAATCAAATATTTATATGAAATCGAATCGTGTCGTCTCTTCAGGAGGATACGATCTCTTATGTTTATGAAATATCTCTAAACGTAAAAGTGCTAAAATTAAATTTGTATTAAATTGAATTTGATTACACATTCGATTCACTCTCAAAAATTATTTTTCGGATTATGTAAAAATGGGATTGACTTATTGCAAGGTGACAGTCGATGACACGAGATGTATACCTAACTAACGTGGTGGAAGAATATTGATGAGCACATCTCCGAACAATTATTCAAAATTTTATATTTAAACTTACAATCGAATACATTCATTAAAAAGAATTCAGTACATTTATATATATATATATATATATATATATCTGTGTTATATTGAATTTGAATCAGTTTTCGAATTAATCTAACACTGAGTGACTGCTTCAATCACGTCATTACTAATAAATACTACTTTTTTGATTTTGAATTTTCTCAATTATTCTTGTAGGAGATTAGGAATTAGTTTTTTTTTTTTTTTTCTAACCATTCGATAAAAGAATTCATTTTCTTCGTTAACGAATTTTAAAACGGGAAACAGAAAATTTTAATATTACCTGAGAAAACGACGAAGAGGACAAAGAAAACGCAATGAAGCTTCGCCATGATCGATGATCGCCAACTCTTAGACGATAATTTTGGAAATATACGAATTAATATGCAATAATTATGTGTAAGATTATAGGATATATTTATAGAGCTAGAAAAAGATTAGAGATCATGGAAAGAAATTGAAGAAGGGAATTTTTTTGAAATTAATGGCCGAAGATTTCGAAAAATCTAAGGAGATATTACAAAATCATAATAGGATATTTTACTAAAATTAGCTACATGTATATCTATTTTTTTGACCAACATACTAAAAATATTCTTCAACTTTCTAAAAATATTTAAGTCAAAATCTGTATTTATTTTTGAATTCTTAAATTTGTACCCATATATATATATATATATAATCCTTTTAGATGTGTACACATGACAGAATGAGATAGTATAATATTAATGTTATATAAACACATGTAAATTGGAATAGTTACATGTATTTTATATCTATATATCATACATTAGTTCACGTTCTATCTTAGTTAAATTGTTAAAAAATATTCTTTTTATTAAAAATTTATATAGTATACAATCATATTATATTCGTCGAGATTTAATTTAATTTGACTATTACAGACCCAACAACATACTCATAAATTAAATTTTTAATTTTATTGAATCGAGTTTAGATTAATTTATTTTTGAAAGTATATCATTTAGTATCAAAGAAAGATTGTTATACACATATATAGATATATATATATATATTATTTGATGAAATTTATTGATTGGTGAATAATAATTAAAATTGATTGCTGGTAACAATTTTATCAAAGTAAAATTTCAGTTTTATTAAATTAAATATTATCGATACATAAAATATCTATAAAATAATAAATGGTATATAAATTTTGAACTCGTGAATTCTAAATAAAGTATATATATTTTAATAACTACACGACTGTATTGTTAGTATAAGTATATATCGTTTAAAAAGTTATCATTACCTGAGATGACAAGGAAGAGGAGAAAGGAAATGCAAGAAAGCTTTGCCATGATTGATGATCACCAAACTCAAATGAAAATCTTGAAATAAAGAAATTAGTATGTTATAATTATGTGGAAAATTATTTGGTATATATATATATATATATATATATATATTGAGTGAGAAAAGATTATGATAAATTAGTGATTGAAAATTTTGGAAAGTAAAGGAAATAAAATCGTAATCCGATATTTATAAGATCAATTCAGTATTTATAAAATTTACTCAAGAAATATAAAATATGAAATTAAACATAAAATCACTCAAGATCTTCATTATAAATATTGTTCATGCTTTTTATGGCTACTATTGTTGTAATACTCAGGACCAGAATTTGGTCCAGGATTACTTTTAGTATTTAAACTTTTCTATTATTTATAAATTAATTTAATTTAATTTTTGTTGAATTTATTGAAAAAAATGAGTTAGAGATGTAATTAAAAATAATTTTAAGGAAAATAGGTAAAAATTTAGATTCGGGAAGTGTTTTTGAAAGAAAAATTAGAAACAGAAGGTCAAAGTGCAAGTAGAAAAAATTGTATCACGTAGGACCGCTCAATCAGCAGTCTCGATGAACCGGAGCATGCCGCGTGGCGAGACACGATAACGTCGGTGCCACGCGGGCGATTTGCGTGCCCTGCGATCGGATGGTCCAGGATCGATCCCGTGAGCATAGACGGCCCAAATTTATTTTTTCCTTAAACGCGATCGGACAACCGAGATCAAATTGCAATTGACGGTCCATATTTATTTCCTCCTTATGCGCTATCGGACATATGATATCGATCGTGATGGATAACCCAAATCAACATAGGATGGATATAAATATTTTGCATCACACGGGAATCCAAACCCTAACTACTAGCCCCCGCTGAAGAAGAAAAACCAGATGCCGGAGAAGGAGGCCGACCGCCGACCGCCAACCCCCCGCTGCACCAGAGCCATAGCCGGCCGCCCAAAAAAGTAAAAATTCTCCTTATCCACTCAAAATTTGATTTCGAGCATCCTTGTGGTCAAATTGGAGTAAAAGGGACGGTGGGTAAGCTAAAAACTGCGGTCAAAGTCCGGCGGAGCAGCTGCGGCCAAAACTCCAAAACTCCTCCGATGAGCTCATTCTCGATTCCTGTTTCATGTGATTTTTTTATCATTGTATTCACCGTCCTTTTTTGTATAGGTTAGTTGAAGAAAGAACCTCAGCTGCGAAGGAGGACTGGCGGAGCCGCTGCACCCGAAGGTTCCCCTTGTCGGTAGGTTCAATTTTTTGTAATTTTTGGGCCAACCAAGACCGCTAATGTGTTTTTCTATAAGGATACGGCCAAAATCGGTCAAAACTGGCTAGGTCAAGGTGAATCGCTGCTATGCCAGAACTCCAAAATTGTCCATAATGAGTTTTAAACACCAATTGTGGATTTCTATGGTGTTTTTAAGTACGTAACGAGTGTTTTGGATTCTACCAAAAAAATTCAAAAAACTCAGTACATGTTAAGATGCGTAGTAGATAGCAAGATGTTTCAAAACACCGATTTGAGTAAGGATCCCTCACTCAATTCTTCGTTACAGTAAATTGAGATTTAACGATGTATAATTTCGTATTTTTATGAAAAATTAAAAAATCCTGTAAATAATTACATGTTACTAGTGGAGACAGAACCGATTAGTGTACATTTGTCCTGATTCCCAGTTTATTTTCATGTACTACCTAAATTGCTCACTATTATATTGTGCATGCTTACATTAATAGTTTTTATAGTCTTCTCAATTATCTAGGTTAATTGGTTCCTTCATGTATGATTTATCTAGTTATCTTATTACTCGATTATTAGTTATGATAAGTTTAATCGCTTGCTTAAATGTCGTTTTATTGATATGTGAATATAAAATGAGATACTAGCATTGCGTGGTTGATTGTTATGTTGATGAAAATCTATATGTGAAAGACTTATTGGGTACTTGGAAAAGAGCAGACGGACTCGGTACGTAGGGAACCCTACCACGAACGTTAGTTCAGTCGGATGGGACTGAGAAGTCCCTTACCAGTAAAATTTGAGAGATATAGTCCACCCTCATACCGAACAAGATATCGAGGTGGTAGAATATTCGACGCCCACTACCGGACGGGGGTTTGGAGACAACCAGTTAATTGTTTAATTGAATAATTGGTTCACGAGTAAGGGTACATCCCAATGGATCCTCAGAGGTACCGGTAAACAAGTAAAAATGAAAAGTAATCGTCTCTTGTTATCTTATATGTGAAAATAAAAAATATATAAATATGAGTTTTCATAGGTTGTTTTTGAAAAAAACTTGTTACGCAAATACGGAATAAATGACTTTTTTTAATATTAAATAAATTTACATTAAATTAAGGGCTCCATTAATTATTTTTCTAATTTTTACCAATTTTCAGTCTTTTGTATCTGTAATTAGTGTGATATTCTTACTAAGGTTGTATAACTTATCCTTTCATTAATTATTTCAAATCAAGAAGATCAAGATCTAAATTTCAATCAACATGAGGGTTGTGAGTAGTTCACTACCCGAACTCCCTTCAAGAGTCATAGGATGCTTAGTTATTCGCTTTTCGTTTATTTCTTTACTTTGTATTTGTTTTTTTAGAAGAGACATTATCGTAGTTTTATTGAACATTCTAAATTATTGTATAAGGAATGTAAACTCTAACTCTATTATTCGCTTCAGTATTTAATTTATAAATTTATTTTCATTTAAGTTCGAAACCTTTACAATTGTTATTGGTGCTCTAAGTATGCACTTAATGAAGATATACATGTTCGACAATATTGTTGATTTTAATCTTGATTCTTTAAACGATCAGGAATCATCATTTCTTTGACAAAAAAAATCAAATTTTAGTAGTAGTCTACAATCATGACATACAAAAACTATTCGATAATTTGTCATCTCAGGGATAGTGTAGGGTGCGATTGTTGTAAAAAGAAGTGCATCAATTAGTCAATTGATATGTTAAACAAGAGGAAGTATGACAAGAAGTGTAGCACCCGGAAAGGAGGAGGGAAAAAAAAAGGGGGGGGGGGCACGTCAGCAGCCACGTCAGCAGGCCCGGTCAGCAGTCCCGGCCAACCGGGGCCTGCCACGTGGCAAGATCGCGTCACTCCAAAAGGAGCCACGTTGGCGATCCGCGTGGGTGCGATCCGACGGCCCAGATCAATCGCGCGATCGGACGGCCCAGATTCAAACGCACGGACGGCCCAGATTCAATCAAAAACGAACGGCCCAGATTAAAACGAAATGAACGGCTATGATCAAAAGGCAAGGGGTTATAAATAGAACCCCCACACCAGACCACAAACCCTAGCCGCCAGCCGCTCGCCGGAGAAGACGAACCAGAGGCCGACCGCCGCCACCCGCCGCCACTCGCCGCCGCACCGGGGAAATTTCCGACCGCCGATCGAGGTAAATTTCATACCCCGACTCGTTTTTCCCCACTGATTCCTCCTATGGCCAAATCGAAGCCGAAATCCCGGCCAAACGGCCGGAATACGCGGCCGAAGCCCAGCGGCGCCGCCGCGCCCCCTCTCGGTTTTTGCCTCCGACGAGGCCCTTCCCGGCCTCCGTTCGATGCAATTTTTATATCACCGTGATCACCATTCTTTTCTCTACAGGTTGACCGAAGCCAAATCACCAAAACACGAACCTCGCCGGAGGGTCGCCGTACCCGAGAGCGCCGCCGCCGGTAAGCTCCGCTTTTCCGTGATTTTTTGGCCCCCCGAGGGCCCTAGGGTTGTTTTCTGACAAGGACCGATGCGAGTGTGGCCGAATTCGGCCGAAAACGGCCGAAAACAGCCAACCCGAGGTGACTCGCCGCCGCCAGCGGCGGCGCCGTCGCCGGAGCACGGCGGAGCCGCCGTGCCGGAGTTGCGATTTGGGCCGAAAGAGGCCCTGGGCCTAATTTGGATTTTTTTTGGAACACGTGCAGGTACTGTTAGCGTGTTTCAGTTCCCCGGGAAAAATTTAGGAAAAATTAGGGACAGCCTGCAGGCGCACTATGAATCGTATTCGGATCCCGAAAACAAGTAAGGACCCCTCACCCTATTTCCTATCACGGTATTAAAGTTCAAAATGATAAAACGGTATTTCTTGAATTAACGCATGTGTGAAATTGCTTAAGGTTGCTAATGGAGCCCGAGTCTAGTGTGATTGATGATTTACTGTTATTTGGCCTGTTTTACACTGTTTTACAGCTTTAAATGCATTATGGGGTTTGATGTGTTCATTTTATAGTTTCGAATGCATATATTACTGTTTTATTAATTATGGGTTGAATGACTGAAGAACTGATACTGTATGTTGTCTGTTCGGCATGAATTACGATTTGCTTGTTTAAATGTGAATTGATGATGCTTATTGAGGAAAAAGGGAAATGAAACATTGTATAGACTGATAATTGTATGATGGGGTCAGCCTGACTAGATATCCTGGGAGATGGTGGACGGACCGGGTCCGTAGGGAACCCTACCGGGATTGTGGTCTCACATGCCGGACGGGGCATGGAGATCTTATGGTTTTGGCGCCCATACCGGACGGGGTATGGGGACGGCCCTGGAAACTGATTATGAATGTTAAAGGTTAACGGGTAGCGGGACCCCTAGGGACCCCCATGGATACTAGTAGGCTGGTAAATGAGAAAAGGATATGTTGTATAATGATTGAATTACAAAAGGCGTGATAAGTGCTATGTTTTACAGCTTATATTATTCCATGATTGTGATAATGTTATTATTTTTCTTATATTGTTTTCATAAATTCCACCGAGGTAAGTGGATGGTAAAGGTTTTCATGTTAATAAACGAGTTTATTGTAAATTATGCTCCATTGGTCTTTTTGTGGTTTTCTACCCATCTTTAGCTCCGTGACGGTGAGATATCGTGATGTTCTTACTGGGCTAGTGTAGCTCACTCCTTAATTAACCATTTCAGATCAGGAAGACATGGTTCCCGAGCCCGTTCCGCAGGAGGACGACGAAGGGGATGCCTAGAGACTCTGTAGTCATACGCATAGTTTATTTTCGAGTTTTCTTTCTTAGTTAGTTTAACCTTTTATATTTTAAGTACGTTTTTTTGGGTTTTTTTCGTGTAAGGGATGTTAACTGAAATTTTGATCTTGCTTCCGCATTCGATATATTTAAATACTCATTTCTTTTTTAATATTTTCCGGGGCTGTTACAGTTGGTATCAGAGCCGCATTTCCTCGGACCCATCCCTTACACTATAGTCCTTTAAAGAAATACTCACCGATTGGTCGTTACTCAACCATTCCTTGTAAATGCAGGTACACAGAAATGAGGAGAGGAAGGCCCCCACTAAACCGAGCGGCCCAAGATAATTCGCTTCGGGAGGATTTGGACAGATTATATGAGATGGTGGAAGCTCTCGTAGCTGCCCAGCGAAGGCAAGAGGAGAGAAGGGAGTTACCGGGACCTCCTCCGCTAGCGCAGGTTGAGCCCCCGTTACAGCAGGCTGATCCCGAGCCACCCCGGCAGGAGCCTGTTCCTCCACAGTACCACCCGGCACCACAGCCGCGGTACGACCCGGTACCACAGCCACAGTACCAACAGGTACCGCCACAGCATATTCCAGTGCCCCCACCCCATCAGCAGGCGCCACCACAGGGTCCCCCAGTTCACCCTCAGCCGGCCCCAGTTCCTTTACCTCGGGACCCCGCTCCCTCCTTGATCGACCCTGGCTTCATAGAGAGGTACAGGAGACTGAACCCTTCTACTTTTTCGGGGGGATCCTCTTTTGAAGAGGCCCAATACTGGCTGGCGGAGACTGAGAGAGCCTTTGAGACCTTGGGAGTAATTCCTGAGCAGAGGGCTGCCATTGCCTCCTACATGCTGGTAGGGGAAGCAGTACGCTGGTGGGAGCTCAAGCGGGCCACCCTGCCTGTACCAGTTACTTGGGAGCAGTTCCTAGCGGCTTTCCATGCGGAGTATCTCCCTAAGCACATCCAACATTTAAAGGAAATTGAATTTGCTCAGTTGGTCCAGGGTAATATGACAGTGTAGGAGTATGCCCGCAAGTTCCTGGAGCTGGGCCGACATGCCCCGGAGACATTGTTGGATGAGGGCCGAAAGGCCAGGAAATTCCAGTGGGGTCTCCGCCCGGCGATCAGACAGCACTTGTTGGTGATGGAGCTCGAGACATATTCGGCAGTCCTGGCAAAGGCGCAGATCATAGAAAGGAGCTTCGACACCCGCCCTCAGCTAGCGGGAAGTTCCCGACCTTCAGCCCCGCTCCGCAGGCCAGCGCCTACCATGCCGGTCCAACCCAGCAAGAGACCCAGGCCTGCCGCTCAGGGCCCTCCTCAGGCTATGGGGGCAGCTCGTGGGAAGATCTGCCAGTACTGCGGCAGGGATCATGGGGACCGACCCTGCTACCGCCTCAACAACACCTGTCGCATATGCGGCAGTGCCCAGCACTATGCGAGGGAGTGTCCTAGGAACCAGAATCAAGGGAGGCCTCCAATCCAGGGCAGAGTTTACAACCTTACCCAGAAGGACGCCGATGCAGACCCGGACGTGGTACATGGTATGTATACTATCTCTGGCCACATTGCTCATATTTTGTTTGATACTGGTGCATCACATTCTTTTATTTCACATGTTCTTGCTTCCAAAATTTGTGTACCACCTGATAGACTTGATTCATTATTGTTTGTATCTACCGCTGGGGGGGAGACATTACTAGGAGAGGTTGTCTACAGGGCATGTGCCGTGGAGATAGCAGATAGGAAATTGAGGGTAGACCTGATAGGGTTAGACACAGGGGATTTTGATGTAATCCTAGGAATGGATTGGCTGGCGGCGTATCACGCCACCATAGACTGCTTTAATAAAAAGATTGTATTTAATCCTCCCAACGAGGAGCCATTTACAAGTTAATAAAATTATTCGGTACTGATTCTCCCTAATGACAAATTCTTTTCTTCTTAATTCCCAGTGCGTTGATATTGTATTTTCCCTAACTAGGTAAACTCAAGAAGGAAGTTTGTATCCAAGAGATTCCAGTAGTCCGAGACTTTCCAGACGTATTTCCGGATGAACTGCCCAGTCTACCAGGGGACAGAGAGGTCGAGTTCACCATAGACTTACAACCAGGAACCCAACCCATCTCGGTAGCTCCTTACCGAATGAGCCGCATCGAGATGGAAGAGCTAAGGAAACAAATCACTGAGCTACAAAACAGTGGCTTCATTAGACACAGCATTTCCCCATGGGGTGCCGGGGTTACTTTTGCAAGGAAAGGAGATGGAACGTTGAGACTGTGTATTGATTATAGAAGGATAAACAAGGTAACAATTAAAAACAAGTACCCTCTCCCCCGGATTGATGACCTTTTCGATCAGTTGCAGGGTGCACAGGTCTTTTCTAAAATAGATCTACGATCAGGTTACCATCAGGTAAAAGTGAGAGCAGAAGACATCCCCAAGACGGCATTCCGAACCAGGTACGGACACTATGAGTTCCTGGTTATGCCGTTTGGGCTAACCAACGCCCCGGCCATCTTTATGGATCTAATTAACAGAATCTTCAGAGAGTTCTTGGATAAATTTGTCATCGTGTTCATCGATGATATCTTAGTCTACTCAAAAAGTAGAGAAGAACATGCTCATCATCTTGCCCAAGTCCTCCAGGTACTCAGGGAAAAGAAGTTGTATGCAAAGTTGAGCAAGTGTGGATTTTGGCTCGAGCAAACCGCCTTCCTAGGACATGTTATATCGAAGGAAGGGGTGTCGGTGAACCCCGAAAAGGTTGAAGCGGTACTTGGTTGGAAAAGGCTGACAACAGTTAAGGAAATTCGCAGTTTCCTAGGGATGGCGGGTTATTACCGCCGGTTTGTCGAAGGGTTCTCCAGTCTAGCGGCCCCTCTAACCCGACTCACAAAGAAGAATGCAAAGTTTGATTGGAATGAGAACTGCGAAAGGAGTTTTTCAGAATTGAAGAAGCGACTGACTACTGCACCCGTGCTGGCTCTACCGAGTGGATCAGGAGGGTATACAGTTTATAGTGATGCCTCCTATCTGGGCCTGGGTTGTGTCTTGATGCAGCATGGAAAGGTTATAGCATATGGGTCTAGACAGGCTAAAGAATCATGAGAAGAACTATCCTACCCATGACTTGGAGCTTGCCGCAATCATACACGCCTTGAAAATCTGGCGCCATTATTTGTATGGAGAGACCTTTCAGATCTACACCGATCATAAGAGTTTGAAGCACATCTTCACTCAGAAGGATCTCAACATGCGTCAGAGAAGGTGGATGGAACTCCTCAAGGACTATGATTGTGACATCCTATACCATCCAGGTAAGGGCAACGTAGTAGCCGATGCCCTCAGTAGGAAGAGTGCAGGCACCCTAGCCCATCTGATGGTTTCGGAATGCAGGTCCATTAGGGCTACGCAGCAGGTTCGACTGCAAGATCTGAAGAGGGCCACATGTTTGAGCCACCTAGCAGTCCAACCCGAGTTAATCCAAAGAATAAAGGAAGCCCAGTCAATCGACCCCGCCCTAGTAAACCGCAAGAAGGATGCAGGACAGGGAGTGAACTCAGAATTTCAGATCTCTGCCGACGGATTGATTCGTTTCAAGGACAGAATGTGTGTCCCAGACGACAATGAATTAAAAAGAGACATCATGACAGAGTCCCATAGTTCAAGGTTCGCCATGCATCCAGGAAGTACAAAAATGTACCAAACGATGCGACCCCGATTCTGGTGGAATGGGATGAAGAGAGATATAGCCGACTTTGTATCTAAGTGCTTGGTATGTCAGCAGGTCAAAGCAGAACATCAACGCCCAGGGGGGTTGCTTCAGCCTTTACCGATTCCAGAATGGAAGTGGGAACACATCACCATGGACTTCGTATCGGGACTACCCAAGGCACGATCGGGACACGATGCCATATGGGTAATTGTTGACCGACTCACTAAGTCTTCCCATTTCCTGGCCATCAGAATGACTGATTCGTTGGACAAGTTGGCAAGAATGTATGTCCGGAAAATAGTCAGACTGCATGGGGTCCCAGTAACAGTGGTATCCGACAGGGATCCCAGATTCACTTCTCGGTTTTGGAATAGTTTCCAGCAAGCTATGGGAACAAAACTGTCCCTCAGTACTGCCTTCCACCCCCAAACCGATGGACAATCAGAGAGGACAATCGGTACGCTGGAGGATATGCTCCGAGCTTGTGTCCTTGACTCCAGAGGCCATTGGGACGACCATCTACCCCTGATAGAGTTTGCCTACAACAACAGTTACCAAGCAAGCATCGACATGGCCCCATACGAGGCGCTATACGGGCGTCCGTGCAGGTCACCGATTTGTTGGGAGGAAGTGGGCGATAGAAGATTGTTTGGCCCGGATTTAGTGGAAGAAACCACGTCCAAGATAGTTAAGATCAAGAAGAACATCCAGACAGCTCAGAGTAGGCAAAAGAGCTATGCTGATACCCGGAGGAGAGACCTGGCCTTTGAGAAAGGTGACCGTGTGTTTCTTAAAGTCACCCCTTTCAAGGGAATTAGTAGGTTCGGCAGAAGGGGAAAATTAAACCCCAGATACATTGGACCCTTTGAAATCTTAGACAAGATTGGTACCACTGCCTACAGACTTGCACTGCCCCCTGAGCTCTCCCGGGTTCACAATGTGTTTCATGTATCTATGCTGCGCAAGTACAATCCGGACCCTTCTCATGTCGTGGCTCATGAACCGCTTTCACTCCGAGAGGACTTGTCTTATGAAGAAGTACCGGTCAGTATCACGGACCGAGAAAGCAGAATACTCCGTAACCGGGAAATATCATTTGTAAAAGTCTTGTGGCAGAACCACACGCCTAGGGAGGCGACTTGGGAGCTGGAATCAGAATTTAGGGCCCAATATCCTCATCTGTTTGATCAAGAGTAATGAGGCAAATTTGGGGACCAAATTTCTTTATGGGGGGGAGAGTTGTAGCACCCGGAAAGGAGGAGGAAAAAAAAAAAAAAAAAAAAGGGGGGGGGGGGCCACGTCAGCAGCCACGTCAGCAGGCCCGGTCAGCAGTCCCGGCCAACCGGGGCCTGCCACGTGGCAAGATCGCGTCACTCCAAAAGGAGCCACGTTGGCGATCCGCGTGGGTGCGATCCGACGGCCCAGATCAATCGCGCGATCGGACGGCCCAGATTCAAACGCACGGACGGCCCAGATTCAATCAAAAACGAACGGCCCAGATTAAAACGAAATGAACGGCTGTGATCAAAAGGCAAGGGGTTATAAATAGAACCCCCACACCAGACCACAAACCCTAGCCGCCAGCCGCTCGCCGGAGAAGACGAACCAGAGGCCGACCGCCGCCACCCGCCGCCACTCGCCGCCGCACCAGGGAAATTTCTGACCGCCGATCGAGGTAAATTTCATACCCCCGACTCGTTTTTCCCCACTGATTCCTCCTATGGCCAAATCGAAGCCGAAATCCCGGCCAAACGGCCGGAATACGCGGCCGAAGCCCAGCGGCGCCGCCGCGCCCCCTCTCGGTTTTTGCCTCCGACGAGGCCCTTCCCGGCCTCCGTTCGATGCAATTTTTATATCACCGTGATCACCATTCTTTTCTCTACAGGTTGACCGAAGCCAAATCACCAAAACACGAACCTCGCCGGAGGGTCGCCGTACCCGAGAGCGCCGCCGCCGGTAAGCTCCGCTTTTCCGTGATTTTTTGGCCCCCCGAGGGCCCTAGGGTTGTTTTCTGACAAGGACCGATGCGAGTGTGGCCGAATTCGGCCGAAAACGGCCGAAAACAGCCAACCCGAGGCGACTCGCCGCCGCCAGCGGCGGCGTCGTCGCCGGAGCACGGCGGAGCCGCCGTGCCGGAGTTGCGATTTGGGCCGAAAGAGGCCCTGGGCCTAATTTGGATTTTTTTGGAACACGTGCAGGTATTGTTAGCGTGTTTCAGTTCCCCGGGAAAAATTCAGAGAAAATTAGGGACAGCCTGCCGGCGCACTGTGAATCGTATTCGGATCCCGAAAACAAGTAAGGACCCCTCACCCTATTTCCTATCACGGTATTAGAGTTCAAAATGATAAAACGGTATTTCTTGAATTAACGCATGTGTGAAACTGCTTAAGGTTGCTAATGGAGCCCGAGTCTAGTGTGATTAATGATTTACTGTTGTTTGGCATGTTTTACACTGTTTTACAGCTTTAAATGCATTATGGGGTTTGATGTGTTCATTTTATAATTTCGAATGCATATATTACTGTTTTATTAATTATGGGTTGAATGACTGAAGAACTGATACTGTATGTTGTCTGTTCGGCATGAATTACGATTTGCTTGTTTAAATGTGAATTGATGATGCTTATTGAGGAAAAAGGGAAATGAAACATTGTATAGACTGATAATTGTATGATGGGGTCAGCCTGACTAGATATCCTGGGAGATGGTGGACGGACCGGGTCCGTAGGGAACCCTACCGGGATTGTGGTCTCACATGCCGGACGGGGCATGGAGATCTTATGGTTTTGGCGCCCATACCGGACGGGGTATGGGGACGGCCCGTTTCACCCTCATACCGGACGGGGTATTGAGGTTTATGGTTTTGGCGCCCATACCGGACGGGGTATGGGGACGGCCCTGGAAACTGATTATGAATGTTAAAGGTTAACGGGTAGCGGGACCCCTAGGGACCCCCATGGATACTAGTAGGCTGGTAAATGAGAAAAGGATATGTTGTATAATGATTGAATTATAAAAGGCGTGATAAGTGCTATGTTTTACAGCTTACATTATTCCATGATTGTGATAATGTTATTATTTTTCTTATATTGTTTTCATAAATTCCACCGAGGTAAGTGGATGGTAAAGGTTTTCATGTTAATAAACGAGTTTATTGTAAATTATGCTCCATTGGTCTTTTTGTGGTTTTCTACCCACCTTTATCTCCGTGACGGTGAGATATCGTGATGTTCTTACTGGGCTAGTGTAGCTCACTCCTTAATTAACCATTTCAGATCAGGAAGACATGGTTCCCGAGCCCGTTCCGCAGGAGGACGACGAAGGGGATGCCTAGAGACTCTGTAGTCATACGCATAGTTTATTTTCGAGTTTTCTTTCTTAGTTAGTTTAACCTTTTATATTTTAAGTACGTTTTTTGGGTTTTTTCGTGTAAGGGATGTTAACTGAAATTTTGATCTCGCTTCCGCATTCGATATATTTAAATACTCATTTCTTTTTTAATATTTTCCGGGGCCGTTACAAGAAGTGTAAGTTTTCATAGATTTCCCGTAAATATCGATTTAGTTTCCATAGATTTGTTGTAAATATCGATTTGCTTTAAAATATTATTGCAATACTAATCATTATTTAACTTAAAGGCCAATCGTTTCTTTCTTCGAAGGTAAAGGTTTTGAGTCAAAATATGCCTTTGTGTATCTCTTCGTTTAAAAATTATTTGTATTATATTATAATTAATACATATATATATATATCACTAAGTTACAATTCTATAATCTTCTTGAGTACAAGATTAATGAAAAGCCAAAATCACCAAGAAATCATCTAATATATACGTAAACTATATTATAACTTTTACGATAAAATTATCAATTAGTTTTTAAAATTGAACACTTCTTATAATTTGATTTATCATATTTTTTTTATATAACATTTTGACGCCTTTCTATTCATTTCAAACTCGTGGTTTTCATTCATTTTCTAATAAAAAAAAATTAAAACTTATTACATTCTAACTTAGCTCAATTAAAAATATTTAATCGTCATAAAATATTTTTTTCGTTTAAAAAACATAATATACTCATTAAAATTTAATTTAATTTAGGCATTATACTAACAGTAATATAACAATAAATAAAATTTTCGATTCTAATAAATCAAATATTATACGACGACTATAATATTTAGTTAATTATCCAAATTTTAGATTTAACTTATTTTTAGATCTATATTTTGAAGAAAAACCAGATGCCGGAGAAGGAGGCCGACCGCCAACCTCTACTGCACCGGAGCCACAGCCGACCGCCAAAAAAGGTAAAAATTCTCCCTATCCACTCAGAATTTAATTCCGAACATCCTTGTGGTCAAATCGGAGCAAAAGGGAAGGCGGGTAAGCCAAAAACTGCAGCTAAAGTTCGGCAGAGCATCTGCGGCCAAAACACCAAAACTCTTCCGACGAGTTCATTCTCGATTCCTGTTTCAGGTGATTTTTTGATTATTGTATTCACCGTCCTTTTTTGTGTAGCTTAGCCGAAGAAAGAATCTCAACTGCGAAAGAAGACTGACGGAACTGTCACACCCGGAGGTTCTCCTCGTCAGTATAAATCAAATATTATAAGACAGCTATAATATTTAGTTAATTATCCAAATTTTAGATTTAACTTATTTTTTGGAATTATGTTTCGAAAATTATTGTGTATATCTATGTATATTATTATAAAAAGTGAATTTATAAATATAAATTTTATTTGATGAAATTTATTGATTACAGAATAATAATTACTAGAAAAATTAGAATTAACTGCCGCATTGCCAGGTGCATTGGCAATGAAAAACTCTGCCTGGTACAAAATCTTGTTCGCAATGTCCATAGGCTTTGCTGCTTGCTACAAGGCAAGCTTTTTGACAGGCACTTTCATCACAAGGGTTCATTTTTATAGACTGATGACACGATTCTTGTCCACTGACCAACACACCTGATCATCATTAAAAAATCACATTTAATAATTAACCAAACACAGTAAATTCCTATTAATATATGTATATATATATATATATATACACACACGTATAAGTATATATCATTTAAGAAGCTAACATTACCTGAGATTACGAGGAAGAGGAGAAAGAAAATGCAAGAAAGCTTTGCCATGATTGATGATCTCCAAACTCAAATGAAAATCTTGAAATAAAGAAATTAATATGTTATAATTATGTGGAAAATTATTTGGTATATATATATATATATATATATATATATATATATATATAGAGTGAGAAAAGATTATGATAAATTAGTGATTGAGAATTTTGGAAAGTAAAGGAAACAAAATCGTAATCATATATTTATAAGACCAGTTTAGTATTTTACAAAATCGTAATCAGATATTTATAAGATCAGTTTAATATTTATAAAATCTACTCATAAAGTATAAAAGATGAAATTAAACATGAAATCACTCAAAATCTTCATTCTATATGTTAGCACTCTTAGTATGCATTACCAAAAAAAAAAAACGTAATCAGGTTAATAATATCGATGATTTTAATCTTGATTCTCCAAACGATCAAGAACCAATATTTTTTTGACAAACAAACCGAATTTTAGTAGTCTCTACTCGCAACTTACGACAACAATTCAAAGATTTGTCACGTTAGGGTTGGGGTAAGACGCGATTGTGGGTAAGAAGAAATACATAAACGAGTCGATTGATAGGTTATAAACTATAGAAGTATGGTAAGAAGTGTAAGTTTTTGTTGATTTGCTGCAAATATAGATTTAGTTTTCGTAGATTCGCCGTAAATATTGATTTCCTTAAAAATATTGTTGCAACACAAACTATTACTTAGGCTTTGGTTGTTGGTATGTTTCTTTTGCTAGAGATGATGGGTTCGGAGTTATATTGTATTTTTATGTGTCTCTTCGTTTAGAGATTATTTATATTATACTATGTTTAATATATATATATATATATATATCACTTAATTTATATATTTAGTAGTTGAAATTAGTTGAGCTTATCCTCATCTTTCTCCTGTTTAGTTCGAGTTGAAATGTTTTAAAAAATAACTTAAAAGATGATTTTAACTAAAAAAAAAATATTACGAATTAAATTACAATTGAGTGCGGATTTCAGAAATTTGTCTTAATTTTCATGCTCGATTGAGAGTTAAACCTTTTTTTTTTTGTGTACTCGAGATAAAATTACTAGTTTGAGTATTTATAGATTATAAGGAATGAACGATAAATATGTAAATATATATAGAATATAATTTAATTTATTCATCGAAACAATAATTAATAAAAGGGGGGAAAAAACATAAATTTAAAAGTAGATTCAACATGGCCAGGCACATTGGCAGTGATAAACATTTGGTAAATCTTGAACGCACTGTCCTGTGGCTTTGGGGTTTTTTTGAAGGCAATCTTTGTGACAAAGACCTACATAACAAGGGTTCATGTGCACAACTTCATGACACAGTTCTTGTCCATTCACCAACACTTGACCTGATCATAATCCAAAAAAAAAATCACATTTAATAACATATATATACATATATTAATATATTAATCGTGTATTAGTAAATCCGGCTAAAGCAAACACCGGAATAATTATTTTAACAATATTTTTAAAATTTACAGTACTAATTACAACGACTCAGAACGTTCCATCCTATTAATTCAGTTGAAAAAAAAATTGTTATAACTCACTATCTGAAAATATCAGAATAATTATTTTAACGATACTTTTAAAAATTTATAACACTAATTACGACGACCCAGAACGTCTATTAAACTAGTTGAGAAAAAATTGTTATAACCCATTACAGAAAATATCGAAATAATTATTTTAATAATATTTTTAAAAATTTACAGCACTAACTATAGCGACCCAGAACGTCTATTAAATAAACCGGTTGAAAAAAAATTATTATGATCCATTTCAGAAGATACCGGAATAATTATTTTAACAATATTTTTAAAAATTTACAACATTAACTATAACGATTCAGAATGTCAAGTTGAGAAAAAATTGCTATGACCCATTATAAAAAATACCGAAATAATTATTGTAACATTATTTTTAAAAATTTACAACACTAACTATAACGATTCAGAACACTCGTTAACCCAATTAAAAAAAAATTGCTATGACCCATTACAGAAAATACTCGGAATAATTATTTTAATAATATTTTTAAAATTTACATTGGTAATTACGATGATCCAGAACGTCTATTAACCCAGATGAGAAAAAATCGGATTGACCCATTCCACACACTTCGATCTTGATTAATTTCTAGCAGAATTAAACTTTAATAATTTAATTAATTAATCAACTAAGTAAACATTATCAAATCAATCAACAAATTAACATTACCTGAGATGAAAAGGAAGAGAAGAAAGAAAATGCAAGAAAGCTTTGCCATGAGTAGTGATGACCTACAAAACTCAAATAATAATGGTGAAAAATAATTTTGATAATGAATAAATTAATATGCACTGGTTATGTGGGAGGTTATTGGCTATATTTATAGAATGACAAAAATATTATTGATAATGGGAATATATATATATATATATATATATATCTATTTTTTGAAGAACATTCATGGGTATATTCCTCACATCTCATTTATTTTATACAGATATTTTACCAAAATTAAGGTATAATTATTTTATTTATATTTTTATTAGAAATTTCTTTATCTCTGTGTAATTTTACTTATATAAAAATTTTATATTTATACTATTTTCGATATAATTATAAAAATTACATTTTGTGCATTGCATAATTTAGTAAATTTTCAAATTTGTTTTCATTAATTACTATATGTATTAGCTTTTGTTAGTTGGTGCATGCATGATATAAATACATGTAATATTAATTAATTAATTACTTTTTTTTGTTTTTGTAAAATAATTATTTTTATTATATTAAAAACTAATAAAATTTAAAAATTATTTACACACTAAATATAACGTAATATCTAATATAAAAATTTATAAAATTAAAAATAGTCATTCATTAAGTTTATTACTAAGTCAAGACATATAATAATGTGGAAGTGCTATTATAACGATGTTATGTATATATATAATGTTAATTAGAGGAAAAGTTGGCACAAAGATATATAAAATGTGTGTGTGTATATATATATATATACATATATTTAATTTTGTAGACATCTTTGACTGTTAATAATATCATATTTCAAATTAAATTAATCAAATTTTATTTTGGATAAAGATTAGAATAATTAGATTATATTTCAATATTTTAAAAACATATATGTATATATAGATGAAGAAGCTAAGTTTTGCACGAATTTTACTAAAATTTAAACCCGACCCAGATAAAGAACAAACTCCAACAGTCTTACAATCTATATATGTTTATATACATATATATATATATATGTATATACACATAAAGCTTTGAAATCAATTTGGGTGACAGAAAAAACATACAGTCTCACAATCTCTCTGAGTTCTGTCAAGTTCCAACAAAATAAGTTGGCTAAATTTGGCTTGCCAAACTACTTTTATAAGTCAATTACAATCAAATAAGTTTTTGGTCAACCCTGCAAATCAACATATATATATGTGTATATATATATATATATATATGTATTTGGTAATATAAGTGAGAACAGACTACGTGAAAGTGCTGTTATATATATGGTGTGCTAAAAAGCTGGCACGAGGATGTATACATATACATAAAGTATTATATTTAATTTATTCACATATTTGACCAATATTATTATACTTAATTCATATATAATTAAATCAAATCTTTAGTCCAACATGCAATGTATTAGTTGACTTGATTAGCTTTCCTACCACCTAAACTTTGGGATTTGTTTGGTAATACTAATTTTTTTTTCATTAAGTAAAACTTGTTCTTGATTTTGCACTTGTCAATATTGAATTCAACGTGACTGGCTCCTCCAATTTGCATATACATACATGTATGTAAGTATATAATTTATTGAACTTCTTGGAAGCCCACTTGGGTCGGGTTAACTGCAATCTGGTTTTTACACGCCCAATTCATTTGACCGACCCACTAAACATTTCCAAAGAGATATTATATTGTATCCATAGAGACCAAACTTTGTCTATAAAAATCCCATGCAACTCTCCATTCTTCTCCATCCCAAAACACAAACGCAGTCTTCTGCATTCCCTTCTTCTTCTTCTACGGAGATTTAGTTTTCAGACTCCTCTCTTTTACTCTCAAATTACCCAGAAGCCAAAAAAGATAAAATTAAAACGCCCAGAAGCCGAAAAGTAAAATAAACATGCAATCAATCAGGTTCTCCGTTGTGCTGTTTACATTGTTCGTGGCTGTTGCTGCTACTAGTACTTTTAGTGTGCAGTTACCAAAAGTAGACTCATTCAATAATATCAATGATTCTAATCTTGATTCTCTAGATGATCAAGAACCAGCATTTTTTGAGAAGACAACCCGAATTTTAGCTCGAAGAAACCGGCCTGCCATCATGACATGCAACAATTATCCAAAGATCTGTCGTCTCAAGGGCAGTTCAGGAAGCAATTGCTGCAAGAAGAGGTGTGTAAATGTGTTAACTGATAAGTTAAACTGTGGAAAATGTGGCAAGAAGTGTAAGTTCTCGGAGATTTGCTGCAAAGGCAAGTGCGTGAATCCAATGTTTCACAGGAAAAACTGCGGAGGTTGTTCGAACAAGTGCAAGAAAGGGAGCTCTTGTCTCTATGGGATGTGTAGCTATGCTAATTAGTTCATATGTATATATATATATATATATATACATACACACACACAAACCAACAAATACACAAAGAAAACAGGGTAGATTCAGTTACATTACAAAAACATTCTTCTCTACAAAAAAGTAGGGTTATATATTTCCAGTCATTTGTAAACTTTTAAATGGTTAGACAATCGTCATTCATCTCCAATTTGAAGAGTTCCATTGAATGCTTTATTGTTATTCAATTCTGTAATCTGAATATTTTTGCAATAAATATTAATTATCTTTTTAAAAAAATTATCCAGTGGTTGTTTTTCTTTGAAATTATTTCAGCTCATCACTTTCGAAAACATGTATATATATACATGGGAATCGAATTAATGTATATATATACACACGTACGCAAACCACCATGGATATTATTAGAGTTATGCATTTATTTAACGATGAGTTAATATATATACATTAATTATAATATAATGAGTTAAGAATAGCTTAACCCGTAATATTTAATTTAAACGAATTTAGAGTTTACCACATCAGTATATCGATGAGATTGCAGTCATGAAATTAGATATTATTATATTGAATTTTGATAAAAAATATTTTATAATTATTAATATCTGATATAATTATTTTTATTATTAATAAAAATACTATAATATTGTTTATTATTATTTTATCTGAAAGTTATAATCATAGCCTGTTTTTTTTTTTTTTTCAACCTCGGAGATCATCATGATATATATATATATATATATGTGTGTGTGTGTGTGTGTGTATACACACTGTTTCTTTTTTCAGTGGAACAGCATCATATTTGCATGTATACGGTCATGCAAAATTAAGATACAAAAGGAGGTGGATATTAGTTAGCGATACAAATAGAGGAATATCAACCGAAGAGAATTGGTAATTCTATATATATATATATATATCGAAGAGAATTGGTAATTCTATATATATATATATATATATATATATAGAATTCTATATCAATTGTTAATTCTTTTCATAATGTAATTATATCTAACTAGTTCGTGTTATACACATATAACTTTTAAAATTATGTGTACACTGCAGACTTTATAGTTAAATAAAAATTAAATTTTATTTTATATTCAAAAAATATATATATAAATATATATAATTAAGTTAATACATTTTTTATTTTTATTTCAAAAAATAAGCAAATGTGTTTTTTCTATACATATTTATAAATATATATATACATAGATTAATTATCTCCAAGAGGGAAATAGATTCATTTTATACATACTTACCATCATAATATCTGTGTGTGTATATATATGTGTATATATTTTATATATGTATTTGTTACGTACGTACCTCAATTTCCTTGTTAATATTTTCTTGGAAAGCCTAATCTTCCACGCCCTTGAAATTTGACCAACCCACTAGCCAGCAACATACTAATGTCTTTTAAACGAACTCGTTTCTCCAACACTTTATTCTTCCTTCTCTATAAAAACCCATGCAACTTACCATTTCTTCTCCATCCCAAAACATCTCTTCCCTCTACGAATGCAATTCTCCCCCATCTCTCATAAACCTCTTTTCACAAACCTATATACATATATATATATACACTAGGTTGCTCGCAAGTATACACACATACCCGAAATTCTAAACCTGAAAACATGAAATTCATCAAGATCTTCCTTGTGTTTTCCGTATTCGTGGCTCTAACCGTTACTAAAACTCTTTCTAACACCTTATTGAAACAAAATCCATTCGATAGTGATGAAAATGACGACAATACTGCCTTAAATGAAGCCTACGATTATATTCCTGTCAAAAATGATGGTAAAGAACCAACCTCTCTCCAAGGAGCAAGACGAATTCTAGTACAAAAATATCGGCCTTCGGTGATGACATGTGACAAGTACCCCAGAGTTTGTCGTACCAAAGGTAGCTCGGGACCTGATTGTTGCAAGAAGAAGTGTGTGAACGTGACAATTGACAAGAACAACTGTGGAAAATGTGGAAAGAAGTGTAAGTATTCAGAAATTTGTTGTAAAGGAAAGTGTGCGAACCCGATGATCGACAGAAAAAATTGTGGAGGTTGCTCCAACAAGTGCAACAAAAAGAGCTCGTGCCTTTACGGGATGTGTAGCTATGCTAATTAAATCCAATTAATGTTAGGTCAAAAACAAGTATAGTTAAAATTAGATTTTTTATATAATTATTTTTCAGATAGTGAATAATAATCTAGAAAAAAATACATTCTTATTATATGAAATTTCCTATATGTGTTTATTTATTGTTTGAATTGTACAACATAATCGCTAGATGTGTGCAAGTCCGGGGCATCTATGTACTATTATAGTTTTCTAAGCAATAAAGATTGGATTTAATTCGTCAACTATGATTTGAGAACTAATCGTTGTATTATTGAGTTAAATTGATTTCTGTTTGAAAATTTAAATTGATATAAAAGTTATAAATTTATTATTTATGCTTTAATAGCCATTATAAGAAATTAATTATTAAAAAAATATAACCATGAAGAATCGAAAAAAGTCAACCCTTTTTTAAAAATATATTAATATGGTGAGTAAATATAATTCAATTATACTTCTTAGATAATTGGTGGTTAAAGTTGTATTGAATATATACGTTTTTTCATCTACAAAAAGTTACGAATTCGGATAAACTGTACTTTCGTATGTAATCTCAGTTGGAAGCTACTTCTATTAAATTTTGTTTAGTGTATATGTATCATCTAATTAATAAATATACGAATTCATTCAACACTAGGGTTTTTATCGCATGTCTTGAAGGATCTTTTGCTTTGTTGTGCAAGAAATCGCCTTTTTCCTCGAAAGGAAGTAGGCAGGTTTTCCCGACTCTCCATCTTCTTCAAATAACGATCACCTTTATGGTAATCTTGATTAGTAATTTTATAGTTGTTGAGGTATGATTCGTCTCTAAGAAAAGATTGTGACGTGGAGAGTTTGACAATTGTAATTGGTATAAGTAAAGGCAATACGAGAAAAATATTCGACTGACTCCCTTGGAGAGACGGACTAGTGAATTGGGTAGGTTAAATTGAGCAATCGAAGGTTGAAGATGTATTGAGATTGAAGAAGTCGGGTATCTATATGTGTATATATATGCATATGTGTATAAGGTAAACATTTAGGTAATGGAATGGTTTATATATATTTTAATGGTCTAACAAACCCATGTATATATACGTCTCTACGTTGACGTTTTAGTTTTCTTCTTCACTAGTTACTAACATTTCTATATATTCATATATATATATATATACACACACACAAACGTATATCTATATATATAAATATGATCTAGCACACAGAAGAAAAGCAGCTTTCTAGCGAAAAATGGACTAGACAAATGTACTAAAAATAATAATTACATATATGGAATATTGGTTATACCATTTTTGTGTTTTAAGTTACTTAAAATAAATTGTTATGTGTTCAGATAATATAATAATTATAAAAAAATATTTAAAAGATATATTTAATATATATATATATATAGTAATTTATATTATATTAAAAAATGTTAAGCTCTCTAAAGTAAACGTCCCTTTTAAAGCTCGTGCAATCACGTTTTGTGTATATATTACCTATTTAGCATCTAATCGTGTCTACCACCTCCAAATCTCTTGTTTGTCTATATACATATGTGGGTCTGTGTATAAATACATATACATATATATATATATATAGAACACTATTGATTCTTGTGTATTAAAGTCAGACCACCAAACCATGGCTTCCCAAACTTCTCTTCTACTGATCCTTTCATGTCTTTTTCCATGTTTCGCTTTGACTTTTCAAGCTAATTATTCACCAAAGACATACATCAACAAACCCTTGTCAAGTTATCTTCCTAGCACCACTAAAAAGGTGATGAATGTCATCGATTCATGCTGGCGCACCAAGTCTAATTGGATCACAAATCGTCAAGCACTCGCTGATTGCGCAGTAGGGTTTGGAAAATCTGCAATGGGAGGGAAGAATGG
The DNA here is from genome assembly GCF_054855325.1 of Carica papaya. Taxonomy (NCBI): domain Eukaryota; kingdom Viridiplantae; phylum Streptophyta; class Magnoliopsida; order Brassicales; family Caricaceae; genus Carica; species Carica papaya. The sequence continues at coordinate 677,293 of NC_142315.1, read as the reverse complement.
AGCAATTTATATAGTTACCAGTCCGGCTGATGATCCAGCAAACCCTAAACCGGGAACTCTTCGGTATGGTGTTATCCAAACAAAACCTTTGTGGATCATTTTCAGCAGGGATATGGTGATCACGCTCAAGAATGAACTTATTGTGAATAGTTATAAGACTATTGATGGAAGGGGAGCTAGAGTTGAGATTTCTAATGGACCTTGTATTACAATTCAATATGTTAGTCATGTGATTATTCATGGGATTAGCATTCATCATTGTAAACCCGGGAAGGCGGGCATGGTTAGGAGCAGCACTAGCCATGTCGGACGTCGACGAGGCTCTGATGGAGATGGGATTAGCATTTTTGGTTCTTCAAACATTTGGATCGATCATTGCTTCATTTCTCATTGCACTGATGGTTTGATCGATATAATTCATGCTTCGACCGCCATTACTATCTCGAATAATTACATGACCGATCACGATAAAGTAAGTAATTCTTGTTTTCTTTGCTTTTCTCACGTGTGATTCTCTGGGTTTGGAGTATTTAGGGTGTAATAAGTTTTGAGCTTTTTTTGTAGGTAATGTTGCTCGGACACAGTGATGGATATAGTGCAGACAAGGCAATGAAAGTTACAATTGTGTTCAACCATTTTGGTTTGGGACTTATTGAAAGGATGCCAAGGTAAGGGAGAAAAAAATTAAATGAAGCAAACTGGGATATAATAATTGAAAATTACTGTGAACAAAACGAAAATTGATTAATTAATTTGATAATGGGTATGGATTAATTTTGCAGGGTGAGATTTGGGTATGCTCATGTTGCAAACAATAGATATGATGAATGGCAAATGTATGCAATTGGTGGTAGTGCTAACCCTACCATCTTCAGTGAAGGAAATCACTTCATAGCTCCTAATAATCCTGATTCCAAAGAGGTACATATACACACACACACACACACACACACACACATATAGATACTTACATACGTACGTAAAAGAGTTTGATGGTTAATTATATATAATTAACGGGTGGAATGCAGGTGACAAAAAGAGAGGCTGGAGGTTGGAAGAAATGGAAATGGAGAACATCAAAGGATGTGTTTAAGAATGGTGCTTTCTTTGTTCCATCTGGTTATGGAAGTTGTGCTCCACTTTACTCTCGATCTCAGTCCTTCCCTGTTGCTTCAGGCGCCATGGCTCCTGCTCTAACTTCTGATGCAGGTCCTCTTCGCTGCATACCTGGAAAACCATGTTAACTGGATATTACCAACAATACATCCTTCTTATTCTTCTCCTCCTCCTCCTCCTCCTCCCTCCCCTCCTTCTTCTTCTTCTTCTCCTTCTCCTTCTTTTTCTTCTAGGTTTCTTCTTTTTCTTTATCTTTTTTTGAAGTGTATTTTGTCAGCTGGTGCCAAATCTTTTATATATATATATATATATATAGGTTCATTGAAGCTTGAGAAGTACTATATATTGTAATGATGCTGCTTCCTAATATTATATATATATATATATATATTGTCAACATTTTCTTTTACATCTTCCAAATCTAGAAGAATATTCAACAAAAATGAATTACAACTCCTACTTTTCTTTAGATTATTCTTTACTTCCTCATCAAACTCCCGATCATAGTGTTCTTTCTGTCACCCAAATTGATTTCAAAGCTTTATGTATATATGCATATGTATATATATAGATTGTAAGACTGTTCCAAGTTTGTCCTTTATATTCGGATTGAGTTTAAGTTTTAGTACAATTCACCCTAAATTCACCTCGTTTATATACATATATATACTTTTTTAGATTATTTTTTAAAAAATATGTAAATATGGTGCATTATTTTATTTTTTTATAAAAAAATTAAACGTTTAAAATAAATAAAAAATATCGAAATCAAATTATAAAAAATTAAATTAAATTATAACATTATCAAATTTAAATAATTATTTTAAAACTTTATATTCTAATAAAATACATCAAATTAATTACGATTTCTTAATATAAAGTATAATATTGTTAATAGTGAAATATGTATTTAAAATTAAATATAAGTGTGTGTGTGTATACATATATACATATATATATATACACACACTTCATATATCTTTGCACCAACTTTTAAGTCACAACTCGTTTGATTCAAATTTGTGAAGAAAACACAAACCGGAACAACATTTTCCTCTAATTGACATTATATTTATACATAAAATCGTTACAATAGCACTTTCACATAATATATTTTGACTTAGATTACAAATATATATATATATATATATATACCTAAATACCAAATTGGTATATGTATTATTTCTAAATACATACATACACATGTATTTATATCATACATGCACCAGCTAACAAAGGGTAATGCATATGTTAATTAATGGAAACAAGTTTAAAAATCTTTAAATAATTGCTCTATGCTGCATACAGTGTATAATTTTAAGTATAGATATTATTTCATATAAGTAAAATTATACCTTAATTTTCAGTAATATATATATATATATGTATATATAACATGAAAGAAATGTGAGGAATATACTTGGTATGTTCTTCATAAAATATATATACATATAGCTTATATAGTAATATCTGGTTGAAATTAATTTTCCAAAATTTTCTGTAGGTAATCAACCATGGCAAAATTTGTATTATATACTGAAAGTTATTAATTTATAATATTTATATTTAATTTATTACTGTGTTAATAGAACTAAAAAACATATTATGTAATAATTAAATTTTTTTAATTGAAATAATTATAACGGATTACAAATTTTAACATAGTATTTTTCTACTAAAATATGAATCCAAACCACTATGGGAAACCCATTTCCGAACATGTGTATATAAATTGTATCTATATGCAAAAAACAAGGTTCTCAAAATTCAGGATTGTTTACAGAGCAATAAAATTCAACTCTGTACCACATTTTTCTTCCAATTTGAAGACTTGCATTCTTCAATCTGGTTCTGAAACGCCTTTTAGACTGTTCTCCTTTGGTATTTCCAACCAAACAGAGAACCAATTCTGATCCCATTGCTCGAACACAGCAAGATAAATCGCCATTTTCCATCACCAAATTCTAAAGGATGCTTTCAAGCTTGTACACAATTGGATATATCCTTGAATCAACTGCAAACATTCATATCGTGCTGTAAAACATCTTGAATGTGGATTAAGATGCTCAATGGAAGTATCACAACATAAGATTTTTCCATGGTGCAATCTTCTTTTTGCTCCCATGTCTTAGCATGTGAACTGGATGTGTCACCTCCAAATTCATTAGGCTGGGGAGTCTTATAATTACATCAGGAACCTCCTGGTCCCGAATCATTATGCAAATCCTCGTTCATCCTAGGATCACCTTTTGACCGTAATAGCTCTTTGCACCAACCTTATCAATGTTTGTACACCTTCAGATATGAGAGGCCGAAATTCAGGTTCCAGCTACGAGGGGAAAGAATCACAAAGTTCAATATGGGTAATGTCCAAAAAGACTAATAAGATAGATATATAACCAAAATATTGGCAAAATGAGGTGAGAATTTCAGTCAGAAGAAGGTAGGGGAAATTTTTGAACTCAGCAATTAGCAATCAGATATCAAATATCAAGAAGTTTAGCAAATATCAAGCAAGCTATTCATATATAAAAAAATGGCATGTCATGATTCACTGCATTGTTTAAGCAGAATACAGAGTGAAGCCATCAGTGTAGAAAATCAAAGGAGTTTTCTGATCTTACACCACTAATATAACCAGCAAAACACATTTACTAGGAAAAATTTATATTTGTACATGAGAACCTTGTATTATAGCAATAAGCTGGATATCTTATCAAACAAAATTGAAGTCTAACCATATATATGTATACACACACACACACACACACACATGGGAAACTCAAAGAGACTCTTTATGTTCTTCATATGTCCAAAAGTAAATTATATAAAATTGCTCTCTACTTTTTTGTATTATCTTAAAGCAGGACTTATACCATTTTTCTCCTAATTTCCAGACTTGCAGTCTTCAATTTGGTTTCAAAATGTCTTTTTTTGGGCTGTTCCTCACTATTTCCAACCAAACATAGAACCAATTCTGAACCCTTTACTCAAATACAGCAGGATAACAACATCTTCCATCAACAGCAGAAACCCTAAAAGTAAATGGATCCGTCAAAACACGCGATCAAAACATATTGAAAGTTGAACCAAGCATGTATTCTCTTCTCAATCATGAACTGGAAGGTAAAATCATTTTGTAAAACCCTAAGCCATCGACAGCCATGTATCATAAAGCCACAATAAAAAATAAAAATATAAAACCCAATTTTTCCAACCAGCTATCTCAGAGAAAGTCCCGAAAAAAAGTAATTCTCTATAAATGCCTTGAAACTACTAATTACAAAACAAAGCACTACTTACCAGTCACCGATCGTCAAAATATTGAATCGAAGGAATATCTTGTAACCAAAAGGGAGTGCAATAATCTTGTAAATCAACGGAACCAATCAACAGTGTTGAAAGGGCGTGAAATTTTAAATCGATGCGTTCTGATGAAATTCCAAAGAGATTCTCAATTAGTAAATAAAAAAAAAAGTATTTACAAATTGCTTGAACGTATTACCAAAAAGAAGCACTCACCAGTCACCGACGGTCAAACAAAATAATTGAAGGAATATTCATCTCCCAAAATTTGGAACTCTAGAACAATCTTGAAAGAAAATCAACAGCAGTTGATTGGATCCGAAATAGCATGCAACCTTGACTCGATGCGTTCTCTGATGAAATTGAGCTTTCTCTGCATCCTTAGAAGTTGCTCGGGGCCAAGATCGGGCCTCTGAAGATTGTGAAGAGTTTCAGTCAAGAGGCGTTCCCAATCGCCAATGCTTTCGCCTGAATCGGCCTTTCTCTTTGGAAGAACGAAGAGTACTTGTTCGGAATCAGCCTTTCTCTTCCCACCCGCCATGATTCTTTGCTCCAAAGTTTTACTAATTGCTTTATGGTTTAAATAGACTGCTTCCGCGCTCAAACGTAACCGACTTTATTAATAATAATTATATTGTGAAATTTATTAAGTAAGATCGCTATAAAAGAATAACATTCACACACATATTCTTGCGAGAATCACTGTCTTGAAGCAACAAATTTTAAGATATCTATCGCACGTCATGATCGTAGGTCGATTTCTTTGAATCGGAATTCATCTTGTTCGTCGAAAAGATATTATTTTTTTAATTATTAAAATGATCAAGATTAAAACTACCATCGCTGTCAAATAAGTTTGCTTCTTTTAATAGAAAAAAACGAACAGTCTTGATAATTGTAGAGATGTTTATGGAGTCAAATGGGTGAAAATAAAACAAATTAACAAAATAAACTTAGAAAAACATCGACTTTCTCGGATTAAACAGTAAAATTTCTCAATTCTTCATTTGTTTGTATCACTTGTGACAAACAACCATACATTCACATGAATGTTGATCCTTTCCCGTATTGGTGCATTTACAGTTCTTGGGCATACTTCCTGCGCCTTTAGTTCTCAAGAAATCAACCAGGCACTGATGGCTTCCGTCGGTCTCGCATGGTCCTGGAATATTGTTCTCTGTTTCTGGACAATGTGGTGGATCTCCTAATTTTTTTAAATAAAATAATTAAAATTATTACGTCATAATTTTCAAAGTATTTAAATATAATTTTAAATAATAAAAAAAAAAACATATGTACGTGAGAATTGATGACATAGATTTTGACGTTACCTCGAGCAAGGTTGAGCAGAGTTGAGAAGACGAGACAGGAAAGCAGAAGCAGCACCATTGCTGACCTCATGGTTTTATACTCTCTGAATATTGTTGGTGTGTGATGTATATAATATGGTGACGACTCACCGCATATATGTGTGCAAGTATATATAGTTGACAACCGTGGATGAATATTTAATGCGTATAATATATATATATATGCATAAATATCAGATATGATATGCTAAATATACAAATATGGAAGTGTATTTATAAAAATTAATGAATATTATTATACCACTGTGTATGGTATGCTCTTAATATTATTATACCCCCCAAGACTCTTTTAATTTAGAAATTCAGAATTTGATTTGATACTCTCTCGATTTAGAAATTCATAATTTGATTTGATACCCATTTATTTGATTCAAACAAAATATTTTTTACATTTATTTCGTGTTAAAAAATATTATTTTTAATTTTTTTTAAATGTATGACCTAAAAAATAAACATGAGTCCGTTAGATCTACAGAACCAGATCCATCTTATCTCGCAGCTTTAACATATATTTTAAAATGACAGTTCAATTAAAGTCCAACTTATTGATATATATATATATATACACACACAACTTATTGATATATATATATATATACACACACTAATATTAAACTGGATTAAAATAGAAAATATCAATTCAGAGTAGTGCTTATATAAGATAAATCTACAACTAGAAATAAATTATTATTTTAATCAATAAGAGAGTTCGACGGAGACAGAGAGTAAGAGATTTTTAAATGTCTGCAGATATCATCATATAGTCTTTAATCAATCCAAAGAAGGTTTGAAGAAAGTCATTTTGTCTCTCAATCTACCATGTATGATATTGTTGTTCGAATCTAACAATCAACACGTGACGATCTATGATGAATGTCAAGCACGTGGGTTGAATGCTACTGCTATAACATATATTGATCGATGCAATAAATATAATAATAAAATGAATGATGTAGCCATGACATGCATTGCACCCATGTCGAATGATGTAGCTATAGAGTCCCACAATGCACTTGTAGTAGCAAATTATAATGACCACAATACAAGTGGAATGGATCATGCTATAACATATTCATGTCTTAATAATATGGATCTATGCCATACAATGCACCCATCGTGAATGGTGTTGCATTGACATACGTCAATCTATGCAATGCATACATTAATCCATGCAATGCAGGTGAGTATATGAATGAGGCTGCATCGACGTACATGAATCCGTGCACTAGAGGTGATAACATGTACGATGGTGTGACATACAATGAATTAATGAGGAATGAAGGTTGAACGATGTATAATACACTTCAGGGGTGGAATTCGTGAGTACTAGATGAGCAAATGAATATAAGTTTATCCCAATAAATTATACTTCCGAAAGAAGCTCACCGTTCGTTAGTAATAAACACTAATATTTATGACAACGAGAATATTTCAACCGCCAACGATGAAAATAGAGAGATTGACAACGTATGTTAACTGGATAATGAACATGAATTCTTAGTTCATAGATGGTGAACGCAAACCCAATGATAAAGAAACAATAAGCTCCAATAATGGTGAATGAATTCTGAAAAAAAAAATATATATATATATATATATATATATATATACACACCAATATTAAATCGGATTAAGATAGTTAATATCAATTCAGAGTAGTACCTATAAAAGATAAACTTGTGACTGAAAATAAATTATTTTTTTAACCATTAAGAGAGTTCGAAGAAGAAAGACAGAGAGATATTTTCAAATTTTCTAGTCCAAGAACTCCACATACATCAATCCGTGCAATGCAGGTGAGTATATGAATGAGGCTGCACCGACGTACATGAATCCGTGCAATAGAGGTGATAACATGTACGATGGTGTGACATACAATGAATTAATGGGGAATGAAGGTTGAACAACGTATAATACATTTCAAGGGTGAAATTTGTGGGTACTAGAGAAGTAGGTAAATATAAATTTATCCTAATGAATCAAACTTCGGACAGAGCTCACCGTCCATTGGTAATAAACACTGATATTTATGACAATAAAAATATTTCACCAGCCAACGATGAAAATAACATATGTTAACTGGATGAAGAACATGAATTCTTAGTTCGTAGATGGTGAACGCAAACCTAATGATAAATAAACAATAAGCTCCAATAATAGTGAATGAATTCTGAAAATATATATATATGTATATGTATATCTAGTGACAAGTAACTGGTAATCTGAATATTTTTAAGAACCATGTGTTCTATTACCATAAAAAGTAAAAGGTAGATGAATTTATCAAAACAAATATTGTAAACCAAGTGAACGAATCAGTAATGTTCGAAGTTCTATTTCATTCTCTTTTATATATATATATATATATATATATGTAATATAATTATACGAAAGTTTAAAAGGAAAGATGATTCCATTGATGGATATACTTTAAAAAAGCCTGTTCTCATTGCTTTGAACCCCACATGTAACTGGTGCTTTAGCTCTTATTTTCCTCAAGTACCATACACCAGCTCCGATGCCTATGGCTCCAGCTGCTGAAACTCCTGTTACCGTCCCTGCAAATTTAAAGTATTTTCAATCAATCCAATTTAAATCTCCAGAAACTGATCTAATTATTGTTCTTAGTTATATACAGATATTTCAATTATAAGCTGTAGTTTTAAACACTAATTCTAGCTAGTTAATTAGGTATATGCATGATTAATCATATATGAAACTCGGTCAGGATAATGAAATTACCTGCAATTACTCCAGCATTCTTGTGCCTAGAAATCCTATCATCTGCAAATTTAAAACCATGAAAATAACATTCAGTATGGTTGATATACATATGCATACAAATTAAAGAAACTAATACACAGATATATATATATATATATATACATACCGTTACAGTAAGTGGTGACATTTCCCTCCTTACAAAGGCATAAGAAACTCTCTGTTTCTGCATTGAATCCACACACACCACCTCCTTTTGTTGTATCTTGACACTGGAGGCACCTTGTAGTGACAGGGAGATCGAAATCAACCCGAATCCCATACTCCGGTACCTAATTATTAGTGGGAAAAAATTCACTTGTTTTTTACAGATTATCAATTACCCAGATGAAATTTAATCAAACTCAAACAGATATTTTAGAGATTATCAAATACCCAGATGAAATTTAATCAGACCCAACAAATATTTTTACAGATTATCAAATACCCAGATGAAAATTAATCAGACCCAACAGATATTTTGTCTTTTTTTCTAAATAAATTTTAAAAAGTGAGTAAATGTATGATACCTGATTGTAAGGAGCAGTAGTACCTAGATTTCTCCAGTAAATGCTAGTATAAGATGCACAGAACTTTAACATCAACCTCAAAGACTCAGTAGCTTTAGGATAATAAGAACAACAAGAACTAGTACTCAAAGCTGAAGCACAACTAGGCAAGTGTCTGCAAAGATAGCTAGAACTGTCACAAGAAGAATCACACTTTTCAGGAAACCTCTCACAGAAAATAGGCTTTGGCTCAACAATCACATTGTCGTCACTGCAATTGAAAAACAGATAATCATTCTGAGAAGATAGTGTGAAATGGGTGCTTGTGTCAAGGCTAAAAGGTCTGGTGGGTCGAAAATTATCTCCATCTAGGCAATTCCACATGAAAGGATCAACGAGAAGAATGTGAGGATCAGAATAGGTTATGCTGCGAACCGGGTATTTACCAGAAGGTGTTCTTAGCTCGAGATTTCCAGCGTCGGAGCAGATTAACATGTGTCTGTAATAAGGACTCCCACACCCCTCATCAATGCCAAAAGGATAGTTTATGGGAATGTCACCACACGATGTTCTACAAAGACTTGATTGGCCTGCTGTGAGTGTGAAAATAGATGATGACATTAGGGTTGTGATTATCAAAAACCATGAAGATGATGGTGATTTTTTGTTTTGTGGTTTTGGATTCTGGGTGATGATCATCAAGAAAGAATCCATTAGAGTCTGATTGATCTGTGATGGGAATTCTAGTGGGAGTTCAAATGAGAGATCAATGTAAATCTTAATGGCCGATCAAAGAATCTTCTTTTGTTTTCTTTTTTGGTTTTCTGCTTTTGTATTCTTTTTAGTTTCTGCTTTTGCTTTATGACTTTATCTTTGTGTTGAAGAAGAAGAAGAAGAGAATTATTTTATGCTGGACCAAGTAATGATGGAGAATCATGTGAGCTTTTAACAATGGTTTTCTTCTTCAAATCAACCTTTGATTCCATCATTTCTCCTCTCTTACAACAAAAATAAACTCATCTAATACACATATATATATATATATATACATCTTTAAATTCCTACAACTGTTTTTATCCTTCAAGAACAAAAAAAAAAGTAGCATGCTGTCATGAGCTACCAACATGGTTACTCCTGCAAACATTCTTATCCATTTTCTCTGCATTAGCTCATTATGATTACTCGAAATATACTCACTATATAGAAGATTTCTTTTATTAAAATCGTAATAACAATGTCCAAAAGTAGAGCTTATCCATTTCTTCTTTAAAAGTAAAATCCAACTCCCATGGTTTCTATGGGATTCTGCAAATCTTTAGGCCAATATATCTTCTTCTTAGAGCAACTGGCTTGGCCCATTACACATTAGAGTAAGCTTTGAACTTGCAGTCCAATTTCCAACCCTAGGCAACAAATGGAGAAAACTGTGGTAGCACAAATAACTTCTAAATCGGTACACAATTTAATTTAAATTCACGACTTTAAATGACGGTTAAACTTTCATTTTTAAAAATTATTGTGATTTTAGTAACTATATTTCTTTAACTCGAATAATCATAATCAACTAATATAGAGAATATATATATATATAAATTAATCATATATTCTATAACGATTATAGGAGTAACTATATTAGTAAATCATACCTTGGTTTTTTCTTCTTTTAACGATTCTGTATATAAGTAAGTTGGATTAAATTTCAACGAGTTTATTATCTTTTTAAACAAAAAAAATATTTCGGGACTGTAATATTTTTTCACTTGAGGTAATCACGACGGGGTAAAAACCCGGACTAATTTTTTGAATTATTAAATAAAAGAACAAAAAAGTAAGCTCCCATGAAGGACTAAATATGCTTTTAGAGAAACTTATTGCATGGAAAGACTTTGAGTAGGCGATTGAGTTGACTGTGAGACATGGATTCATTAAAGGTTGTGAATATATATATATATATATATATGTGTGTGTGTGTGTGTGTGAGAGTGTATAAAGTGTAAGGACAGGGATTATTTGTACTGCATTGAATTCTTTTCTTTTTAACTTTTACTTTTTTTTTTCTTTTGACAATTCTATTTTATAATTTTTTTGGTTTTTTTATTATGTTAGAGAAAATTAATTTTTAAGCTATTATTTGATTATATTTTGTTCTTAGTTTATTTAGCTTCAAATATTTAAATATTATCATTAATAATATACACAAACACATATTAATATCAATGATTTTGTACTATTTAGTTCCTACCCATATATAATCTCCCAAAAAAAAATCCACCCATATGTATAATCTAAAGAAAATCCCTCCCCATATATATATATATATATATATATATATATATATATATATATATATAGTCTCAAATATTCCAGTCCATATATCAATAAGTGGGTGTATTCAATTTGGTTTCTTGGTACTAAAAATGGGAAAGAGAAACCAAACCAAAAGAGGCAAAGGAAATTTTTTCTATCCAACTTCTTTTATGTTGAATGAATAGAAGAATTTCTTTTGTGCTTGATGAAATTCAATGTGGTGATCTAAATTAGAAGGTCATGAATAGCAAACCAATCCCAATTGGATATACGAAAGACTTTTTTGAATATGTATTTTAATTTGTCTATAGTAAAGTCTTCGTTTGTGTCTCCGTCTCTCTTCTTTAATTTCAAACGGTCCAACACAATCCACAAAATACTTTCAAATTTCAATCTTGGGGATCATCAAAATTGAACGATCAATAATTCAAAAAATAAAATAGAGGGAAAAGAAAAATAAAAGTGAGAATTATTTTGCTCAAACACGTAATTATGATCACTAAAATCCAGTGTAATCATGATTTATACAGTTCTGTTAATACAATAAAGAACTAAATGATCGATCTCATTAAATAAATTATTATACGTCGGTTACTGTTAACTTATAATACAACTACAAAATAATAAATTTTACGTGCGGAGTAAAATTTGAGCTCCCAACTAACAGAGCATTATCCATTGTATTTAAATACAAAATGAGGTGACTTTTAATTGTTTATAAGTATAAATATATAAATATTTTTTTATATATTTTTGTAATTGAATTTAGATATACATATATATGAGAGAATAGATAGTCAATATGTAGAAATTATATTATATATATATATATATAAGAGATTGATATGAATAGTTTTCAAGAAAGAAAATGAATATGAATGGATTAAGATAGAAATGAAAGTTTAACTAAATGACTGCACTTGAATTGACAAAATGCAAACCAGTTGGCCTCACCAAATGTTCAAGCAAGCATCTTAGAAAGTAGGTTTAACATCCCAATATATATATATATATATATATATATATATAGAATATTAAAGTTATATATATATATATATGTATAGGTGGCTAAGGTGACGATGAATGATGGGCACTTTTATGTTTTTACCCTATAAAAAAAGAGAAACAATTGGAATCATTTGATCAAAATTATATGGCTGTCATGACTTACCCATTTGTCGGTCTCAAATGGGTTTGAAATTAAGAGAAGAAAATCCATTCGAACAACATAAGGTGAAGTGAAGAAATTCATAATCCGGACAATCCAAATAACATGTCGAAAACCAAATCGAACATGACTACTTGGTCTTGTTTACATAAGCATTATTCGGAAATCGTTAGTGACAACAACAAAAATATATATATACATACATATACGATTTAAATAAATTATTCGTATAAGAAAAAACTGATAACCAACTTAAAGTTTAAGAATTATATGATTATAACTTCGCCCACCCTAACACAACTCCTATCAGGGAAGTCTCGTAATTTTTACGTGATAAGTCGTCACATTACGAGGGTTTTTACAATCCACGATTCTCGATGTTCTGTACTAATATTTCATAAGTTTTTTTGTTGACAAAAAATAAATTTTTTTTTTTTTTGCCGTAGAAAAATTTAGATTAAAATATTAAAAAATTATGTTTATTTTATTTATATTTATTAAAAATTAATTAAATAATAATTAGATTAGAGATTAATATAGTGTGAAAGTATTCATTAATTGCTTTAAACCATCACGGAAGGTTTGGTTTCGTTAGGTAGCATTAGCCGCGGGCATGACTCTACATGATCTAATTATGTATTTTTAATCATGATTAATTAATGGATTAATTAATTAATTAATTAAGTGATTGGTTGAATAAATGGAGATTTGTTTGTGTGTGTACACCAAATTCCTACGTCATGTGAAGTTAGCCACGTGGGTAACATCGAGATGGTCAACTTAAATCTCAGTCAACTCTGTCTTTTTCTTCAATGTTGATTTTAGTTTTTCTGATTTGTTTGAAAATCTTTGGTAGTTTAATCTCATGGCCTATTGACATTTGACACCCTTTTCTTGGCTCTTTCCTTTGCCTCCACACTATTATATATATATATATATATACACACACACACACATATATATTTACTTACACACTCAATAATTCACCCACTTTTTTTTATTTCATTTCCTCATCATACTCTCTCTCTCTCTGTCTCTCTCTCTCTCTCTCTATATATATATATGTGTGTGTGTGTGTGTGTGAAATACAAAAAAAGTAGTTAGCAATACAAATATATATAATATTGTTGCTACAAAAACAATACTATCACTCACCCGAGAGTTTGAATGTTACAAATTCGAATTTCATTTATCATTCGTTTAATTCATAATATTTTATTGGTGTCGGTATATCTTAATTTATTTGTATTCTGATTAGATTTTTATGACAAAAAAAGAGTTTCGTCCCAGTAAGTTATTACGATTATCACGAAAAAATATTTTGTGATTGTTACATTCTATATTCAATTGTATAATTACGACATATTAATATTCGATCTGATTTTTTTATGATAAAAAATAAAAATAAAATAGCATACACCTAACATTTAAAAAAAAAATTAAAAAGAGTTTTGTTTCAATAAGTTATTACAATTTTTTATAAATATATATATATATATTATAACAACTATAGTGTTTTAATTATGATAGATATTCAATTTGACTTCTTTATCATAAAATTAAAATAATAAATTTTATGTATCTTTTAAAAATCAACTTTTAGAAATTTGATTAGTTCTCCAAATTAGTGTAGCATAGTTTACCAAATTTTCTCATTGAAATTAAGTAACCCCTACACCCGGATTATATAATATTATATATATATATACCTATACATATACATATATATATATAAATAAAATAAATCATTGAATGAAATGACCCATTAAATAATCCATAATAATTGTCTTATTAGTATAATTAATTAATTAATTAATTAAAACTCCATAAAATTCGGATTTGAAAACGTAAGCAAATAGATCTTGTGAATTAAGTAATAAATAAAATTATCAAAAAATCCCAAAATAACTATGATTTGTGTGTACATACACATTTATATATATGTATATATGTATATATATATATATATAGCTGCAATGGAAGACCGATTGAGAAAGGTCATTGTTCTTTACAGCGAAGGATGAACATGAACTTGTCTTAATTCTTTGAATTTCAAGAGGACTCTAAATGCAATTTAATGAGAAATTGTAAATGTCTCCCGCATGCCATCTATAATTATTGACTAATTTCTTCTCTATAAGCTAGCAATACATTAACCACCCTCTCTCTCTCTCTCTCTCTCTCTCTATATGTATACATATATATATACGTGTATATATATAAACACACACATTATATATATATATATATGTTAGAAGGAAAATTTTAACATGTGAAAATTGAAACATCCAAGTTGGCAAAGTTGGCAATTTGAAGTTTGTTTGACTACTCAAATTTTTTTTTTCCAACACATAAAATAAAGTCGGTGGTCTTATCAATTTATTTTTTTCAACCACATGACATTTTTTTTCTTCGTGTTTTGGTATGTAATTAATTACTTTATTTTTTTATTTATATATACTTGCCGACTATATATACATTCATACATACATATATATATATATATAAATTCTTGAATATTTATCAAATATGTATAGGTTAAGTTTTAATGTTATTAACCAACTTATAATTATCTACTACGTGCATATAATTTATAATTACTTTGAAAGAACTCAGTACTGATAATAAAGTTATAAAATGATATATATATATATATATATATATATATATGTAGAGATATATATTATAAATATATGCACGTTTTGGAATATGTTACTTTTTAGTGATGATTGTATGAGACTAACAAGAAAACTATTCTTGTAACTTTTTCGAATATGGAGCTAAGTTTACGTTACATAAAGACTTATATAATATTATTCCGTGTGGTAATAATACATACATACATATATATATATATGTATGTATATATATAGGGCTTCCTTTTCTTTACTTTTGGGAGCTTAGGGTTTGAAAAGGAAAGCACCCAACTAGTCTCCACTTTTTCTTGTTACCGTCCTTCAAATTTCTTAATAAGACAACTCCATTCCCATGCATGCATGTAAACCGGCCACTTTTTATTGGATTCTAATTTCGACTTCGTGAGTTTTCATCATCAATAAGAAAATTTGAAAACCACTAATTTATTATTGTGTGTGTATGGATATATATATATATATATGCTTCTATATGCCCTAGCATACATCAATAGTTAATACATATATATGTTTCAATCATATGGGACCAAAACTAAATTGTATTGTCTACAATTAATCAAATAAAATAAATTCTAAATTCAAATTTATATTTATATAATAAATATATCTCCATTTTTTTTTTATATAATCATTAATAAATTATATATTCATCAAAAAAATAATAATAAATAATAGATTATTCAAATATTCAATTATAAATTTGATAAACATAACATATATATATATATGCTAATAATGATCCATAAACCAATAAATTATTATATATATATATAGAAACTAGTGCATATTGATAGATCGAGTAAAAGGGTTATGAGAAAAATAATGAAATATAGTTTTTAATACTTTCTTCGTTATAATTTAGCGTCTAATATTTTATTTTACTTATTTATTATATAAATATATTCAAAGTCATTAGTTTTTAACCTTAAGCAAGACCAATTTTCAAAAGTAGGTTAAATGAAAATCAAAAGTAATAAAGTAAAAGATGTTGAAAATCTATCTATATATATATATGTGTGTGTGTGTAGATTAAAAGAAGAGAAAGTTATTTAGTGGATTAGAGATAATTACGTTAATTACAGACTTTAAATTAATTTATTTTTTTATATTATTTTGCTAATTTATTAATTTTTTTATAATTTAAATGGTTAATATATGTAGGACTTTAATGTTTACATAATATATGTTTTAAAAAATTTTGAATTTTCATTTAATATTAAAGTACTCATTTGATACGAAAAATTATCAAAAAGGAAACTAGATGAGTAAAAACACTTTATTAGAACGAAACAGGAAAACAAAAAGTCAAAGCAAGCGACCCGGTCCCACCGGTGAACAGTCAACAATCTAGCCGGAGGGCGGGATCCGAAACGTGCTGTTTCATTTTCATCTCCACGTGGGCCCCACGCCGAGACCAGTCTACTGTCCCACCCGGTCTCCGGTCGCGCTTTCCCTCTCCACACACAGAAACAGAGTAGGAGCCGGGCCGTCAAATTCGTTGACTCGGCTTCTCTTATTTCTATTTTTTTAAAATATTTTAATTTAATATTTTGGGGATTTCATTTAATAAAATTTAATTTTTTTAAAAAAAGTTTGATCACGTGGAACCCGCCGCACAAATCGGGGCGGTGGGTTCGTTTTCTTTTATTTATTTATTTATTTATTTTTCTTTAGATTTAAGAACGAGTCAAACGAATTTCTTGACGAAATGAAGACGAAACCCACTGCTTTTTTTCTCGCCCTTTCTCTCCTGTCAAACACATCTTTGACCCGACTTGGATCCGATTACTTTATCCTTATCCTCTTTAAATTATTTACCCATTATTAATTATTAATTATTAATTATCGTTAATTGTTGAAAATTAATTTTTATTTCTCGTATTTGTTTTCTTTTAATTAATTTTCAGTAATGCAATTAAAAAAAATAGGAAAAAAAAAAAAAGAAATTAATTAAGTGGGTGCTGCTAACGGGTTATTAGAGACTGGAGAGTACCCAGTCTTAGAATCCGCCCGATAAAGTGGGGACCACTTGCCAGCTGGACATCTGACGCACCAGATGACGTGAAATATAATAACAAGGGGAAAAAAGATTTTCAAATATAAATAATTTGAAAAAAAATAAAATAAATAAGAAAAGAAAGTCCAAAACTTTGGTCCACGTCCAAACCCTTTTTATAGGCGAAGGCATTGCACCGGTAAAAGACTTCACAGACTTCACACACCTACATCCTCATCCGTCCTATTCTTCTTCTTCTTCTTCTCTGAATCTATTTGATTTCTTGCTCATTCAATTTTCTAGATCTTCTAGGGTTTTTCTCTTTCTGGGTTGCACGGATTCATTCATGGAAAGAGGATGGGGTACTCTCACTCTTGATTCTTCAGATCCCCTAACCACCGCCGCCGCAGCATCACCTTTCTTTTCCACCAAGAAACCGCCGCCGTCTCCGTCTCCTCCTGCGTCTCTGCGCTCTTTCTTCTCCGACGAAAAACCAATCCGCGATATGTTTCCTCAGTTCCCGGTAAGTCTCGGCCGTGACCAACGCCGCCAGACTCCGCCGACGTCCTCCTCCGGCGACACTCCGATGTCCGTCAACGAGGTTGACTTCTTCAACTCCGATCATCGTCACAGCAAGCAACAGAGGGCCGCGGGATCTGACCGCGATGGCGTTAAAAGTAACGGCGCCGTGCCAGGTGCTAATATCAAGAAAGAGATCGTCAGTTCTCACGTTGATGATAATCAAGACGGAGCTAGAGATGTAAATGTAAGTGTTTTAATTATATTTTTTGGGTATATATAATTATATGCTGTTTAATTAATAAATCAGTACTGAATTATGGGTTTAATTTATCATTGAAGATTGGGTTGCATCTGTTAACTACTAACACTGGAAGTGATCAGTCAACGGTGGATGATGGAGGATTATCAGATATGGAAGACAAGCGAGCTAAGACCACTGAGGTAATTTCTAACCATTACGTGTGTGTATATATACACATATACATATATGTATCTATGTTTGTACGGGTGTATGTGTATAAAAGAAAGTTACCCATTGAAGAATTCTGATTGTTTTATCAGTTGGCAAAGTTGCAAGTGGAGCTGCAAAGAATGAATGTAGAAAACCAGAGGTTGAAGGAGATGCTTACTCAAGTCACTGGTAATTACAATGCTCTGCAGATGCACCTGGTGACTTTAATGGCACAGCAGCAGCATGAAGCCGAGTCAACTCAACGTCTCAATATTGTAGAAGCCAAGCCGGAGGAGAAGAAGAAACAAGACGCTATGGTGCCAAGGCAGTTCATTGAATTAGGCCCGTCACCCACCACCCTTGAAACCGATGAATTATCTCACTCGTCATCCGACGAAAGAACAAGGTCTGGCTCACCTCCAAGAAATATAGAGGCTGTGTCCAATCACAGTGTGGAGAAAGAAGAGATTGCCCCATTTGATCACAACTCTGGTAAAAGACTTGGAAGAGACGAAAGTCCAGATTCGGATGGTTGGGGCCTTAACAAGGCTCAGAAACTGAATAATAATAGCTCATCTAAGGGTATTGATCATCAATCAGCCACCACTGAGGCCAACATGAGAAAAGCTCGTGTCTCCGTTCGTGCAAGATCGGAAGCTCCCATGGTAATTAACATCATAATCATGAATCAATCTCTGAGTTTTTGTCGTCGATAGTTTTCTAATAAATATATTTGGTTGGTTGGTTATGTAGATTACCGATGGATGTCAATGGAGAAAATATGGACAAAAGATGGCAAAGGGAAATCCTTGTCCTCGTGCTTATTATCGATGCACCATGGCTGTTGGTTGTCCGGTTCGAAAGCAAGTAGGTTTACAAACCCTTTTTTAACACAACTTTCATTAGTAAAATTTAAGTTTTACAATTGAAGTTCTTTAATTATTTTCTTGAAACCATATTACTTTAGGTTTAACTAGTAGACAAATAGATTAATACAACTATTAGTTAAAAAAATTTGACTCCAAACGCACATCTAGCTTCTTGAACTCCAATATCTCTAAAAGAATTAATCAAAGTAGTTTAAATTTAATTATAATGAATTAAACAGAAAGTGAATTGCATACGATTTCGTTTCTCGCTCCTTTAAGTAACGTCAGAGTCTAAATGACAACATATCTACAAATGATCAAATTGAAACTTGTTCTTATTACTATAAGTGCTAACCTATTAATTGTTAAATTTCATAATTTTTATTGAGACCAGTAGTGATAATTTTTTTTATAGGTTCAACGATGTGCTGAAGATCGTTCAATATTAATAACAACATATGAAGGAAACCATAATCATCCATTGCCTCCCGCAGCAATGGCAATGGCATCAACAACAGCAGCAGCTGCTAGTATGTTGCTTTCAGGGTCAATGTCTAGTGCAGAAGGACTAATGAACCCGAACTTGTTGGCAAGGGCAATCCTTCCTTGCTCATCAAGTATGGCAACAATTTCAGCATCTGCACCATTTCCTACTATCACATTAGACTTAACGAACAACCCTAACCCTCTACAATTCCAAAGACTACCGACCCAATTCCAAGTCCCTAATTTGCCCCAAAACTTTGGTTCAGTAACACCTCAAGTTTTCAACCAAGCACTTTATAACCAATCTAAATTCTCTGGCCTTCAATTATCTAATCAAGACCATCAAATGGGAAATTCTTCCCACTTATCCCACCAATCTCCTCCTCTCTCGGTTATACACCCGTCATCACTGCAACAACAACAACAGTCTCCAAATTCTCTAGCAGACACAGTCACTGCCACAGCCGCTGCCATCACAGCAGATCCCAACTTCACAGTTGCTCTTGCTGCAGCCATCACTTCTATTATAAATGGCAACAACGTGCATCCTACTATCGCTGCCACTACCGCCAACAATAATAATAACAACAACAACAACAATAACAATAATAATATCAGTACAAGTAATACGCAATGAATATCACCAGTATACTAAAAAGTTACATACGAGTTTTCGTTCCTTCTTTTGTTTCTCCTTTCTTTTTATTACTGGTTAATGTTAGCGTAGTTTAGATGTCCAATTTCTTTGTTCTTCGGGAGTGGGATGATGAAAACTTTACATGTTCATATGTCCTTTTTTTTTATTTTTTTTTTTGGGAGTCCTTGTGGTAGAGGGTATAGAGAAATCAAGAACAAAGCTTTAATTCTTTTGTTACTATTTTATTTAAATAGTTTAATTCAAAAAAAAAATTAGTAAATACACAAAAAGACAAAATTTCTTTTTGTCTTTTAACTCCAACCCTTTTTCTAATTTCAGTAATGTATATTATACCTATGAGATATATACATACATATATATATATATATATCTATGTTACCATGTATTTTATTAAACAATGACAAATTAATGTCATCATCATAATTCTAATATTTAACAATTACCAAATGGAATCAGCAAAACCCAACATATACAAGAAAACAAATTTTGAATTGAAAAAAAAAAAAAAGGAAATAAATAATATTGAAAATTAAAACACGGCATTTGATGATATATATATATATGTATATATATGTGTGTGTATAATTAAATAATTTGATTTTTAGAGGTATATTCCAAATTTATTGAGTCAAGAAATACGGCTAATAGTATTTGACACGTAATTGGCAGTGTACTAAAAAGAGCCTGTCAATGTAGACCCAATAATGACTTCTCCGCCACTACGTTACTGTTATTTTTCTATATATACACACATACATATACAAGACTGTATGTATATATATATATATATAAATTGTTTTATTTATGTAAAATATTAAATTTTCATAATTATTTTTTTTTTTTTAAAAAAAATTAATTAGTGGGTTGTATTTAGCTAGAGTAGGTAGTTGGTATATTTTAAAAGAAAATAATTAATTGCTGACGTGGGAGTATTTGATTGGACCAAGTCAGATACAATTGTTGACTTTTGAGGAAAGTTGACCTTCCTTACTTAATCCAATCGCGTGCGTAAGAAAATGTGTTGAATTTTTTTTTTTTTTTTCCCTGAAAAACGAGAAATCGTGGGACGCACCGTACCTTATCCACCGTACAACTTTTTGTATCTATGTGCGTGTGTATATATATATATATATATATATATATATATATATAGTCGTGGGCATGTTTTATTTTTGTAAAATTAGAAGCCCTTTTGTAAGTAACTCTTTGTTTTTGTAAGTACATGTAAAACAATGTGCCATGCATGGATATACAATGGGCTAATATATAAGAAAGTATAGAGAGTGGTAGTATACATATACGTATAAATATACGTATATATATGAAGTATGAATAAAGATGTAATGGAGACAAAGGCATACAAGATATATAAAGCCGCCACTAAAGGAGTGAAGAGTTTTATGAGGTTGTCATAATTATTTTTCAACTTTATATCACAAGAAATTTGATGTTCGCATTAAAATTTGTAAGAAAAAGTAATAATTTTCAAATAAAGAAGAACAATATACATGCATGTTAAAGTATATATACTTGTGTGTGTATATATATATATATATATATATATATATATATAGGAGTATATTCATGAATTGCATGTGCTTGGAGATGAGAATTCTAGTCTACCAAGGAAAATATGAAAAGGTAATTCAAATTTATTTTATGATAAATCAACAAATTAATTTTTTCAATTTTGATATTTGTATTGTCACATGTCAAATAAATATAATTAGAGAAAAAATTAACTTAAAATTAATATTATTTTTATTTAAATTTCTATCATACTCATATTATATTCTAATCTTTATTTAAAATAAGCTCAATGTTAAAAATCGGCCCGAAATACATACATACATACATACATACATAACCTATAAATTAATGTAACAACTTATGTAGATAAAAAGTGTTAAATAATTGATTTAATCATTGACTATATAATATGCAATTTTTATTTGCTAATCATTAATTTTAAGAAGCCCAATTAACAATTATGGGTTCCAAACAATGTAAAAAAATATAGTTTTATTTTTTTTACATGTAAAAAAATGTAATTGATTTGAGCCCGGCCCAATTAAGTCCAAACAATGGGTTATAAATATTTGAATTTTATTTCTTAAAAATATTTATCAAGAATTTAATTTATTTTATCGAACAAATAAGTTTTTAACGTCGAGTTTTACTCAAATTTAATTTTTAACAGAGTTCGAATTGGGTTTTTAAATGAGCTATAATTTATTTTCCTCGTGTTTTTTTTTAACCATACTTATCAGTTATTAGTTTATGAAATATAATCATTTTCGAATTCGACATAATCTAAAATTTGAGATTCTATACTTTAATATTCGAGCCTAACAGTTAAAGACGTTGCGCTTTCGGTTTTGAAACTAACCCAAAATGATATAAAATACAATAACAAATATGACCTAATTCAATACAATTTGGTATAACATCTAATGAAATTAGAATTTGGATCCCATTTCTAATTGCGGTAACTAAACAACTTTATATATTCAAAAGATTCGTATCTATAAAGGAAACGAATTTCGAATATGTTTGAACCAATATAATTACAAAACTTTCGGAAAAAATTAGATAAACGACTTCCAATTTTACATTACCGAAAGGCATAAAATCATTCTTTTCTTGGTTCTTGCCACCTAAAATTGGTATATTATTTCTTCACTCAAAAGGGTACCACCCTCTTCAACCTTCATCATTATGAAGTTTCTTGCCAAAAATTTCTTTTGTTCTTATCTTTTAAATTCTTTTTTTTTTAATTACAAGCAAATTATTTTCCTAATTTTCTCATAAACAAAGCCAAGAAGCTACAAGTATTTAAGGTAAATTATTAAATTAATTTATAAAATTTAATATTTATTACAGTTTAATACCTATATTATTTTTTTCGTTATTATTTGATCTCAAATTTTTTACATAAGTTTTTAAAAAAAAAGTTCGAAAAACAATTCATTTTGTATAAACACAAGCTGATTTTTTTTTTTAAATTTAAAATAAATTATTTAAAAATTTTTTAAATATAATATTATAATAAGGATCAAAATTTGAAAACTTATTTTATAATTTACGAACCGATAATAATTAATCCATAATATGTAATTAAATAAAATAAATAACTCAACTTACTAATATTTATATAAGATTTCAAGCGATCAAGTTGTATTAAATTTTAACGAATTGATTATATTTATATACTAAAAAAATATTATAAATTACGGAGAATGTACTATAGATTTACCTAAATATCATAATAACCTAAAAATATTTAATAATATTATATGAAATTCAATTTTTAAAAAATATTATAATTTAAGGAGTTTAATAAATCTCCACCTTCCGATGCGGTTTTACGATAACTAACATTAATGTCGTCCAATCGGACAGTGAGAAATCCAAGCACACCAATTCTTCCCATCCTCAACAATACATCCTAGATCTTTTCCCCTCCCCCGTACTCCTCCGCAAACTTCTCCGGGAAGGCAACCGCAATGACTCGCGAGTCGCGTGCTGCGGTCGGTGCCTCAAAGTACATGCGTCTCCGCGAAGAAAACAGTTCAGTTATTATTATGAGAAAATTATAATTTTCACCCCAAAGTTTCGCGTATTTTACAAAAAGTCCCCACACTTTTTAAAAATAAGCAAAACGCCCTATTTTATACAATTATATATTTATTTAAGACGTTAATATTAATTAAATATAAGTGCGAATAAATTTGCATATTTTTTTTAATAAATCTATTAATTAATTTATTTAAAAGTTATATTTATTATTTAAAAAACTAATAAGTATTAAATATAATTTATAAGAATTTGTGGTTATTTTTATATTATAATTTACATGTTTAAAAATTAATTAATTGGTTAAAAATACAAATTAATATTTATTTTTACTCTTCTTTGGTTACAATGTCTTTATGTTTCCAATTAACCGTAGGGGGGCTTTGTGTTTATTTTTTAAAATTGAGGGATTTTTGTATAATTCATAAAAATTCAGGGGGGAAATTGTAATTTTCCATATTATTATTATTATTGAATAAAACAGTCGTTACCGTGCACGCCAACTTTGTCTTCTCCGAAACCAATTGCACACTTTAATCACCGTCCGTTTCTGGATCAACGGCTACGATCAAATTCCTTAAAAAAAAAAAAAAAAAAGTTTGTTATATATTTTTTATAATTTAGTGTTTTATGTTTTTTATTATTTTAAAATTATAATTCCTTTATATTTTAATATAAAAAATAATTATTTAAACCTTTAAAAAAAAAATTAACAAGTTACTTTTTGTCATTGTAGACCCACAAAACGAAAACGTCGTGATCATTCGAATCAGACGGTTAAAGTTAAATTATCTGATTTAGATCCGACGGTGGAGATCAAAAGAGGCATAATCAAGTAACTTTCCAAGTGAGTGATATGAGCTGGGCCCCAGGTGGTTTCATCGAGGTGACAGATAGCTTTCTCATCTCTTTCAAATCCCAAGATATAAATACTTCTTCTTCTTCTTCTCCCTTTTCTTGCCTCCTTCATATCCTTCTCTTGCTTCGAGGAAAATCATCTTCGCCTCTGGTAAGTTTGTTGACTATCGTGATGCTCTTGAATCCTAGTTTGGTTGAATTGATCATCTAAATTCCTTTTTTTTGGAGCTTAATTTTGTTTTCTAAAAACTTTTTGGTGTTCTTCTGGTTTTCTTGAGTTTAGATTTGTTTGTTCGCTTTGTGTTTTTCTTTTTCTTGGTTGATGAGATTATTTTTGTCGTACTCGGGATTTCAGAAGGAATTTAAGGGTTTTGGTGCGGTTTTTGCTTTCTTATTACGATGTGTGTTTGGTTGGCGTGGAAAACAAGAGAAGTGAAAGAAAATGAAGTTTTAGTTGAGGATTGGGAATTCAGGCATACGATATTATACGTTAGAGGTGTGGCTTACGGTTTGCTTTTGTGTTAATATGGAAAAAAGGAAGATTATATGGCTGAGAAAAGAGGTTGAATTAGGCTCGTCTTGGTTAGGTTCTGTTTGATTAAAAGGTAGAGGAAGTTGAGGCTTCTTATAGCTACTTTTCTGAGAAATTGAAAAAAAAAAAAAAAATCTGTCTTTTCTATTTTTCCTTATAATTGAAATTGCTTCTGACTGTGGATGGTACTGAATAGTTTTTTTATCCTGTTAAATATTATTTTTCAAGATCTTAACGCGGTTCTCTTTCTGGTTTTCTGATTTAATGAACAGATAGGTTAAAATGGGAATCGAGTTAAAAGCATTTGGGTTTTCTCTGTTCGTGCTATCCCTGCTGTTCTCTTCTGGCTGTTCTGCGGATGACCAAGGACTGCTTAGAATTGGGCTGAAAAAGCTGAAATTGGATCCAAACAATCGGATTGCATCCCAGCTCAGCTCTAAGGATGGAGAGGCTTTGAGGGCTGCAAAGGAATACCGTTTCCGTAATGGACTTGGGGATGAGGGAGATGTTGATATCGTTGCACTCAAAAACTACTTGGATGCTCAGTACTATGGTGAGGTTGCCATTGGTACTCCTCCCCAGAAATTCACCGTGATTTTTGACACTGGAAGCTCTAACCTCTGGGTGCCATCAGCCAAATGTTATTTTTCGGTAAGCGTTCACATGTGTGTATTTTTAATGTATGCCAAATTTATCCGAAACTGGTTCATCTGAAGAAAATGCTCTATTTTTTGTTGGGATTTAGGTTGCATGCTTCTTCCATGCTAAGTACAAGTCAAGCCAGTCAGCTACATACAAGAAGAATGGTTTGTTCTCTTTCCAAACTCGTGATGGTTTTGAATTATCTTGGCTTTGAGTAGTCATGGTTTTAGTATAACTTTGTGAATGCTGTTTCTGTAGTTTATGCCACCTGCTACCTTTATTGCATATTTTTTGCTAGTTAATTATGCTATATGAGAGTTTCATTTTCAGCTAATTTTTTAATTACATTCCATTTAGTGAAATTGCAAGTTTTTGATGTGACTATCATGAAACGTACTTGACTGAATACTGCTTTTATGGTAGGTGCCTGAATTCTCACATTGGTGCATGATATGTCTTTCCTGTAACATTTATTCTAAAACATGTGGTCATTTTTAGAAACAATAATTTGGGAATCATGAGGTATCATATTTTATAACTTCCACATCCAGGAAAGCCTGCTGCAATTCGTTATGGTACTGGAAGTATATCTGGGTTCTTTAGTTATGACAATGTCAAAGTTGGTGATCTTGTTGTGAACAATCAGGTAAATTAACGTGTTCTCTCTGCTTTACTCTCGAATGATTCATTCGCTTAGTTATAGCCTTTTTTGGTTCAGGAATTTATTGAAGCAACTAGGGAGCCTAGTATTACATTCTTGGTGGCAAAGTTTGATGGTATTCTTGGACTTGGGTTCCAAGAGATTTCAGTTGGGAATGCAACTCCAGTCTGGTATGATTTGCATCTTTAAATTATGATTGGTATCTGCTAAAGTTTCATGATATGTCTGCGATGAACATTTCTCTCTGACAGGTACAACATGATTAACCAAGGTCTTATCAAGGACCCGGTATTTTCATTTTGGTTAAACCGCAATCCAGCGGAAGAAGAAGGAGGTCAAATTGTATTTGGGGGAGTTGATCCAAATCACTACAAGGGCAAGCACACATATGTTCCTATAACACAGAAAGGTTATTGGCAGGTTGGTAATCGAATTACCTCCCTTTTTTTGGTGCTAAACAATGTCTCTTGGCATTCTTTGTCAAAAAGGAGGAGAAGGCATACAGGTGCTTTAGGGATATCTCCCTGTCCTTATCACAAAAGAATTGGGATGCTTTGTGCATTTAGGTTTTCTTTCCTTTTGGTTTTCTTTTGCTCCTGCTCTATTGTTGAAGCTTTTCTGAGGATATCTTATCCTCTCTACTTGTGTTTTCTCATTTCTCTTTCTTAATAATATTTCTTTTGATATAAAAAGGTGCTTTGAATATATTCTTCAGTTACTTTTTGATTTTGACTTTTTTTTCTATGTGGTAGTTTGACATGGGTGATGTTCTCATTGGTGGTAAAGCAACTGGTAAGTAACCTTGTTATGTCTATAAATTTTAGGACTGAGATAGAAAATGAAACAAAATTTTGTTTCTAGTTTGGATTTTTAGTTCAAAAGAGATGAAAACAATGTAGTTTTAGATGCTGTTATTGTGGGGATATAATTCATTGTCTCCTGCTATCAGGATATTGTGCGAGTGGATGTTCAGCAATTGCAGATTCTGGAACTTCTTTGATAGCAGGTCCTACGGTAAGCACAAACGCATCAAGTCTTATTTTTCTATTCAGATTTTCCATTGTTCAGTTTTTTTTTTTATTTCAATGCGATTTTGGATGGTTGATTTTTGGTTCTGACTAAGTCGGAATATATTGTAGTTATATGAGAGTTCTTGTATCGAGTGTTGGTAGAAGGATTTCTACATTTTAGCAGTTAAAAATGTAGATAAGTTTCTCTCCCTGCACCTTTTGCCCTGGAATAAATAGACTTGCTTACAGCAGGTGTAAAGATCTTGACCTTGGTCTATGCATGTCTTTTTTTTGCTTCATAATAAATTGTTGGTCCTTCAGCTGGTAGTTTCTAAGACACTTGAATTTGGTGTCTTAGCAAGTAGAAAGAGAAATAAGAAATTTCGAGACATACCATATGTAAAACGAAATAACATCGGATCTCATATGCACACTTGGTGCTGTTGTCATTCATATACTTAATTGTTGTATGCAGACTGTGATTACCATGATAAATCAAGCTATTGGAGCCGCTGGTGTTGTTAGCCAGCAATGCAAGGCTGTTGTTGAACAGTATGGGCAAACCATTGTAGATTTACTTTTAGCTGAGGTGAGTGTGATGTTTAATCTTTCTCTACATCCAATTTTTGCTAGATGATTAAGCTGATTGATTGCGTCTATTTCTTTGTCCATCTAGAGAATATTGAAGTGCTAATCCGTGATCAGCTTTTGTAAATTTAAGAACTGACTTTGTATTCTCCTGCTGTTACCAATAGGCACAACCACAGAAGGTTTGCTCCCAAATCGGTTTATGCACCTTTGATGGCACTCGTGGTGTTAGGTCAGATTCCAATGCTTTTTATTTTCGGCTTTTTCTGTAGTGGCTCAATGTTGAATCCATATGATGGTCATCTTTGTTGGGACAAACACATGCTGCAATGAATCTAATTATGGTATTCTTTTAATATCCTTATCTTCTTTAGTAATGAATTTCAACTTTACGTGAATACCTTTTTAGTATGGGCATTGAGAGTGTGGTGGATGAGAACAATGGAAAATCATCTGGTGGTCTCCGTGATGGTATGTGCTCTGCTTGTGAAATGGCAGTTGTGTGGATGCAGAATCAGTTGAGGCAGAATCAAACTATGGACCGTATATTGGAATATGCCAATCAGGTGAAATAGATATGATACTGAATTATACATTTCACATATGAACATCTGTATTATACTGATCTTGCCTCTGGTACATCCTTACCAGCTTTGTGATCGCATGCCAAGCCCAATGGGTGAGTCGGCTGTTGACTGTGGAAAACTGTCTTCCATGCCAATTGTTTCCTTCACTATTGGTGGCAAAGTTTTTGACCTTACCCCACAAGAGGTACGAGTCTTATCTCAACTGCGAGCTACTTAGTGCACCACAGGGTTTTAAGTTGTGAGAAATAGCTGATCTGGTAGCTACTTTGATTTTCTCACTATTATTTTTTGTGATTGGCATGACAGTATCTTGCTCGATCCACCTTGAATTTACAGTTGTCTAGATCTCAATTTCCATAGGAAAAAACAGAATAACAGTTCATGATCTGTTAGGTACTTTAAGCTCAATATAAACCGTGAATCTTTTGTTTCCTACTAATCCATCACGCTGTGGCATGTGCAGTACATTCTCAAAGTGGGAGAAGGTTCTTCAGCTCAGTGCATTAGTGGCTTTGCTGCTTTGGATATTCCTCCACCTCGAGGGCCTCTTTGGTAATCTATGCTATCCAATTCTTTTGGCCTTTCAGAGCAACATTGATTCATCATTTCTTTTAAGGGTGATGTTATTTCTTTTATTTGAAAAAAAAAATGTCAATTCTATTCAGGATCTTGGGAGATATCTTCATGGGTCGCTACCATACCGTCTTTGACAGTGGCAACATGAGAGTTGGTTTTGCAGAAGCAGCATGAAGTATGTAACTCAGATTGGTTGCTCTCTTTTTAATATTTATCATTTTCCATCTTGTGTGTACCTCTCAACAATCATACTTTGGCAGATTATCAAGGGACTAGTTTAAACTCAAAATAATTATGTACTGCTGTAAATATTTTCGACTGTGCTCTTGAATCAAAATTAGAGTTTACAATCAAGAAGTAGTTTGTCCTTTAAGAGTCTGTATTTGTGTAAGTTGGTGAAGAATTAAGTTACCGTTACTTGTGACAGATTTGATTCTCATACGAAGTTGGATTTTGGTTTATGAACCAAAGAAGATAGATTCTTATATTACCATGCTTTGGAGAATTTATCTAAGATTCCGGATAATTTTTCTAACATTTTACAGTAATTCAATTACATATAAGAACATTTTACAGTAATTGATTCTTAGATGGTGTTATTACGTTATGACAAAATGTTATTACTGTTACCTTGGAGATATTATAGCTCTCTCTGAGCAACAAGAATTTTTCCCTCTAGCGACTCAAACTCGTAGCAGATTTTCCTTTTTTTGGATTTTACTCAGTCTGGAATGTCGATTGGCCGAAGGCTCAATAAATCCTTGATTCATGCGAATGTCATATATACGATTAGTGTTTGACGTATATAGAGACCACTACTTGGAAATGTTGGTTTTAACAACAATGATCGAAAGCGATTTAGTTCTAACAAGTGCTTTAATAGACCATTTCTGGGATTATTTTCGAATATGTATATGAATCTTGGACCATCTAGTTTTTCTTATCACAAAGATCTTGTACCTTGCTATTAGTTTTAAGCTTATTATATTTCCATTCAACTGAGGTACGAGTAGAACCATTTTGAGATTTTTTTTTTTTACGAAATGAGGTACGAAACAAAGCCACTACGAACACGTCCCGGGGGTTACGAAAGAAATTTTGATTTCAGATTGGTCGTAGGTTGAGAAGGAGAATTGAATTTTATAAGATCGAATCTCATGTTGTTTTAGGGTAGTTTAGCGATAGAGCGGTCTGACTATTTGGGGAGATATGAATTTGTTACGAATTAAAGAAATCAAAATGTTAGAATAAAATGGTTTGTTTTGATCGTTAATAGTAAGTAACTTATTCTTTGTGTCTTTATTTATATGTTTTCTATCTCGTTGTATCATATTCTGTTTTACAATATTTAAAATTCTTAATTTCACATATATCTTTAATTTTATAACCATGAATTGTATTTTGATATATTAATGAATGAATTCGTGATGAAATTGAGCTTGAATTAGATTCTCATTTTTATATATATAATTAATTAAACAGCAAATGATGATAAAAGAGAACAGAACAAAGTGTAGGATGATGTAAATAATGGCTGAAACAGTATAAGCTACTCAAAATGATACGAGTGAAGCCAATTATAAGCAAACCCAAAGCTCTTTTTTTCCCCTCATTGGTCATACGATGGTGTCATGGTGGGTGGCACATGAAGCAAAGTTACCTTAATAATAATTGGGTTTTTGCTTCTCAAGGACCACCACCAATCAATTATATAAATATCCATATACATATATGTGTATATATATATATATGTATGTATGTTTATTATAATCACTTAAGATAGGACCACTAAATACATATATTATAAAGTGACCAAATAATGAAATGCACCCAAAAGCCACTTAAACTAGAATGTGAATTATGCATAGCATTACCCAACTAAGACTAATTACCATGTCCCCTCGGTGGATATATATATATAGTTATGTTCTATCTCTTTTTGTCGAAGATCATTAAAATTTTATTTTTACAGAACTCGTATCGAATTATTTAAAAAAAAAATATTAAATTAAGACTAGATCGATAATTTAATTTTATTTTGAAGTAAGAGTTAAAATTTAAATTTATAACACGAGTAAAAATTTAAAATTAGAAAATATTCATTGGGTATTATTATTATTATTTTAATTTATAAAAATCCCAATAATATTATAAAAAATTTAAATTAAAATGGTAATTTAATTTCAATTTTTAATAATTAGATTATTTTTTAAAAATTATTTTTGATTCGTACATGCACTACTCATCACCAACTATGTGCTGCCAATAATGGGCTTATGTACCATCATTATTAAAGGGTTTATTTTCTAATCCTTAC
This sequence comes from Carica papaya, assembly GCF_054855325.1. Lineage (NCBI taxonomy): Eukaryota > Viridiplantae > Streptophyta > Magnoliopsida > Brassicales > Caricaceae > Carica > Carica papaya. The sequence goes on along the minus strand of NC_142315.1, from coordinate 645,774 downwards.
TTAATTACTTAATTAAGTTAAAAGTATTTATTCATTAACTATTTAAACCTAACCTAACATAACAACTCACACTATTAACAGCTAATTAGGGTTTTATTAGTTAATAATAATGAATTTTAAGGGATTAATTATTATTATTATTTTTTGTACATGAATAATTTATTTTTTAAAAAAATTATATTTCGATATTACTTTGATTAATTAATTAATTAATTATTATTATCTTAACTATTGGTTATTATTAGTCTATTAATATGATAAAAAATTAACGATAATAAAACATAATTAAATGGTAATTAATTTTAGAGCCAGCTTGTTAATCAGTCTAGGTTTAGATATAAACATAATTAAACCCTAATCCATCTCCTAATGCAATAGATTTACATACAGTGTGTTGTATTCATACGGCGCACGTGACTCGGGGGGGATAGCACGTGCCACCATGTGAGACAAAATGATTCTTGATTCCTAGCCAAGCTAAGCAACGCCGCCGCCCCATTCGGCTGAACCTCCCAACTCATCCTCCTTTTGCCACGTGGAGCCCTCTCCTGTTAAGAGACCAAAACGGCGGCCTCCCATTGGCTGAAAGGTTATAACTTTTTCGTAAAATTAAAAAATAATTAATTAATTAATTATTTAAAGAGAGAACGAAAGTCTACCAAACCAAAGTGCCATGTTTTTGCAGTATATAGTGCCGGCAATTGTCGCACCCTTCTGCAGAAATGGCCAGAACCTGGACGAGAGGTCCGGCCATTGGCCGAGGCTCAACGGCCACCATCTCCACCGCGACGGCTTTAGTCTCCGGCGAGGTCTTCGCGGTCAAGTCAGCCGAGGTTTCCAACTCGGAATTCCTCAAGAGGGAGCAGAGGATGCTCTCTTCATTGAGGCCATGTTCTCAAGTTGTAGCATACAGAGGATGTGACATCTCCAAGGAAAATGGTAAGGTTCTGTACAATCTTTTCATGGAGTATGCACCGGGCGGCGCGCTCACTGATGCAATCGGAGAGAACGGGGGTCGGCTAGATGAGACCGCGATCCGATCGCACACGAAGACAATTCTATTAGGCCTCAAGCACTTGCACTCCAATGGAATAGTACATTGTGACATCAAGGGGAAGAACATTTTGGTAACAAGCGAAGGACTGAAAATTGCCGACTTGGGTTGTGCCAAGTGGATTGATGACGTGTCAAATTCTGATTGGGAGACAAGGATTACGTCAATCGCCGGAACGCCGGTCTATATGGCACCCGAGGTGGCACGTGGAGAGCAACAAGACTTCCCAGCTGATATATGGGCTCTGGGATGCACGGTGATAGAGATGACAACAGGACGAGCTCCGTGGACTAATGTTTCGGACCCGGTATCAGTTCTTTATAGAATTGGATTCTCATGTGATGTGCCTGAAATACCCAACTCCATGTCTAAAGAGGGTAAGGATTTTTTGAGCAAGTGCTTGAGGAGAGATCCAAAGGAGAGATGGTCAGCCAGTGAACTTCTCAAACATGATTTTGTGACTCAACCCACTAATCCAATGAAGGAAACCAAGTGTTTTTCAGCTACACCCACCAGTACTCTGGACATTTGGGACTCATTTGAGGATACAGAGACAACAATGGAAGAAACCCATGAAAGTTTTTTGAGTTATCCGATGGAAAGAATCAAGAAATTGACATCAAATTTCCCAAATTGGTCATGGGATGAAAGTTGGATTACTGTCAGAAGTAGCTGCTATGACATCAATGAACCAGAAATTTTACAAGCCAATGAGCTCACAAGTGTTCATGAAGCTAAGACATCTACAAGCTGTGGCAGGAGGTCCTATGACTTCGTTGTTGCGATAATTGCTATTGCTATTGCTATTGCTATTGTTGTTCTGAAAAAGTTTATACAAACTGTAAATCGATGTTGTACCCATAGAAGTATTAGTAGGCTGAAGAGAAATGCATGGCTGCCATGTAAATGTTATCATGATTTCCTATGGAGAAATCTTGATTTTAGGAATATGAAGTTCAGTCTGCCGCATTCTATGCTTGCTGCTTATGATCAAACTCAGAAAAGCTTTTTAACATCATCATAATGACTTGAAATTGTACATGTTTAGAACTGAAAAATTAATGGACTAACAATTCCCAATGAGGAATTCGTTAAGTTAAAACTAAACAGGTTAAGTATTTGAACAAATGATTAAGATAGAAAATGTTTGAAGAATACAAAAAAGTGTTACAATAAGAATGTACTTAGCCTAATTTTGAACATTCTTCAACCCAAATACCATCTTCTTTATATTTTCTCCATTGCTTTCTGCAATCTGCCAGTTAATTTTTACATTCAGAAGAATAAGAACAAAAAGCAGCAGCAACATGGAAAATTGTTCCCCTCCACTCAGCATTTAAAGCCCTTAAGAATATCAACACACAAAAGTACAATCCTATTTCCCTTTTTTTTTTTTCTCTATTTGGCATTACTCTTTTTCACTTTTACAAAATTGCATAGAGAACAGCATGATTGACACTGGAAGCAGGAAAAGTGCAGCTCCTGGATAAAGACAAGTTGAATTGAAGGGAAACTGAAAATTGTTCTTGCGAGAAGCAGTTATTTCCTCAAGTATTCTTCTTGCTGACTGAGTGTGAGGATCTCCAGTCCAATGACTGCAGCTGATTCCGTAGGTTTTGGTTCTCCTCGAGCAAACGATCATACTCGAGAAGGAAACCTTCTGACTGCTTCCTTAGTGCAACTGCACTGGCTTCTGCAGTAGCTGCCTCTTTTGTCTTAGCCTCAAGTTTAGATTCCAGCTCCTTAAACTGTGCACACAATGTGCTAATTTCTTCTTCCAAGACCTTGACGTCCTCCGACAATCCAAGCTTCCCATCCTCAAAACCTCGCCCTTGCTTCTTTACAGCTTCCATGCTCTTCCTCCTTATGCGCAGTTCCCTCATATAATGGTGCAGTCTATCTATCATCAGTGCAAGGAATAGGGCAGAACCTGCAAGCAACTTAAATTTAATACTGGGTGCTGTCTGACAAAAAATAATTTACCATGTAACCGAGAAAAATTGAAACTAAGTTTCTACCTAAGGCTGTGTTTGAAGTAAATACAGAAATTATGTGGAGTTTATTCGTAAATTCACACATACTTCAACTATAATATGATAAAATCCTCAATGTACAAAAATGGCTCTGTATATGTACAATTGCAATAATAAATTTCAAATTTCATTAAAAAAAACTGATGGAATATATTCCTCCATTTTTAAGTGGAGCTTCATATGAGGTCAATATAATAGACTTCACATCTCCTCCTAGTTAAACTACAGTTCCAGACATAGCTGAAAGGTCAAAATAGGAACCACCAGACTGATAACAACAAAAATATTAGTTAAAGAAATGACAGTTCCATCCAAATGTTGTCAAAGCAAATAACAGAACCATATTCCAACCATTCAATATCTAGAGGTAAGCCACTAGCTTATGGAAAATTTTTTGAGATGTACATAAAAAGCCTAAAATTTGTTAAAGTGTTAAATGCATTATGAAGATAGAAAATCATTAAACAGATTTTTTTCATCTTTCCAAAGAGGCCGTAGATCGAACCGTACTTTATGAGACTCTCATTGCTCTTCTCAAAGAAAGGGATCAAAACAAGCTGAAGAGAGTTTGTGTCATTACAACAAAATATTTACTTATAGTTGAAAATCAAAGTTTCACTATAGTCACTGAAAGAATTCTCTACCATTCCGAGCCATCAAGTCTCTAACTCTGTAGTAGTAGCCCAAAACAGATTATTTGTTTCCCAGGCAAGGCATTTTTCACTGACCATATCTCGTAACAACCATTAGAACTCTATGCCAAAAGAAAGAACCAATCCAATAATAAGTTCTCAATTTAAGCTTGGATCCAACATCCTTCACATAGATACTGTAAGAATGATATTATGGATGGTGTGGAAAGAGAGAAACAATAGAGCATTTAATGATTGTGTGAGGAATATTAAAAGAATTAGAGATAGGTGGTTACATAATTTTGGGACTCTAATTCTGGGTCATGATGTACATGGGATGGATATCATTTCGGGAGGGTTTTCGATGTATTAATTGACATATAAATATTTTGTATGTTCATAATAATACTTTTCTCTTTTATCTAAAAAAAAATGTAAATATTTTGTATAGGGGTGGCACCCCCTTAGTGCCATATATGTAATATACATGTTTTTTATCTCAAAAAGAATGATATTATGATATTATTTATTACTAAGATTCTACCTCAGCCTAGCCAAGGCAAATCATCTTCATACTCAATAACTCAATCTGTTAAGTTCTTCTACCCTGCATGCTAACTTGGAGGATTGGCATACCTTCTGAACAACTAGACTTCTGACGCTAAAATATTCTTCACATTTTACACAATTACTAACAGGATGAAAAATAACAATTCAACGATTCAGCAATAACGAAAACATTCAAATCAAAGCAATAACGAGAACATTCAAATCAATGTATTATAACTCATCAAGATACTAAAGCTTAGTAAGTGGGCATTACAAGAACTAGACTTAATAAACCTTGATGACATCAATGATATTTAGGAGCATAGACATACAGAGTACACGGACTAGTTCCCTTAATTTACTAGTAATTGGATCTAAAATACTTTAATAGAACAATTAAATAGCAGAAATAAAATAATAAACTTTCCATCTTTCTGTCAATACCACAGATCAAAAAGCTTGACAATGAAGTTGCTTAAAATTAATACCAATCAATCAATTACCACAACTTGAAAACCTAATTTTATCCTAAAAACTATCTAATTCCTTAAACACATAAGTCTGCACATTGCACTTTTTAAAATTCAAACCATACAAACACCCATCCAAACACAAACCACTTTCCATCCCATCAAATCAAAATAGTTTCAATCGACATTTCCAATAAACAAAGACAAAAAGAACGCACCATTCCTAAAATTCAAAGTCGAAATTGGAAACAAGCAGAACTCAAAATGTAAAAGCAAGAAACTCAAATTACCCATGAGAGTTGATTCAAGAAGATGCTTGGCCATGAGAACCTGGTCCGTCGGATTCATCGCACCTTCATCGATCCACCGTTTCTTGATCTTCATCATGCTGTAGATACTTGATGCGAGTACCACAGACACGGTTCCCGCCACCGTCTTCACCATAACCGGGCCTCGACCACGCTTCACGCGATCCAGGCTCATGATCACCAGTTTTCTAAATGGAGTCTTGAATGATAACACCATAATCACCGCCATCTCCGAGAATATCACCGAAAACAATAACTGTTGCATCTTTTTCTTCTTCCTCTCTTTCTGTTCGCAAACAGATGAAAGATTCAAACTGATTTCTTCAACAAAGTCAACGAATCGAGAGGCGGTGATTGAACGCCCAATGCGGGTATAAGCTAATACTCTTTTTGAAGGTTCTTCGGAGTAACGGGCGATGATCGCAGAGACGGAAAGTTCAGAGAAGCGAAAGAGGAAATGAAGAAAAGAAGAGGAAAATGCGAGTTTGTTTCATAATTCCTCCATTCGATTTGCTTAAAAAGGCCTCACCTTTTTCTTTATTTAAATCTAGGGTTCTTACTCTTTCTATATTACATTTTTTTTATGTATTTTTTTTAAAAAATGTAATATATCATATTTAGTTAAAATAATAATTTAGTACATAAAAATTATTTATTTATATTTAAATTATTCACTATTTTATTTTTCATTTAAATTAATTTATTCTCTCGTTAATAAAAATTTAAAGCGTAAGTTTTGGTTTGATATATCACCCTCGTGTGGGATCTGACAGATACAACAACTACAAACTACCTCCCACCCTCCATATTTATTACGTCATAAATGGCTCCAGTGATTAAATAAATAATCTTGTATTCACTAATAAATATATATATATATATATATATATAATATGTATTTATTAATTTTTTTAAAAAATGTAATTATTTATTTTTAAAATAAAAATTAAATTGAATTAGCAATTACAATGACAAAACTTCTTCTTAGAAAATCAATATACATATATATACTTGAGGTTTAACTGTTCGTTCAAAACATAATATAAATAATTGATGAAACTATTTTCGGGATAATCCGATCGAGAGCTATCAATATCAGAAGATCTTGCTGGCGAACTCTTCGGCGTGACTCCGATCATCTCCATTTGTTGAAGAAGATGATGATGTTGCAAGCTGCTTGAGTTCTGATAGGCTCCTGCCTAACTGTAATGCTACTTTCAGTTCAAGAACATCTCCATTCTCTCTTCTACTAACATCTTCTTCGTTGATATTTGCCTCTAAAATCTCTTCCATGAGCTTAAAATAACCAGCATTGTTTCTGTACATTTCAAACACCATCCCCACTTGACCTCCATGCTCAATTGTATTCACCAAGGTTGAAAGAACACCTGCAACAATCGCAACCATGGCTGCCCATGAACCACCTTGACTTGTTCCCACAAAACCAGACCCTAAAGCTGCGAGGGTGGTCAACAATGGACCTGAAATTGCCAACATTTTGTTGAGCTTCAAAGCTTTTTTGCTCAACCTCAAGTATTCATCCATGTCTTTTCTTCTCAAAGTCCCAACAATCCCTCTCATCTCCTCCTCCAACTTCCTATTCCATCCATTCCCGGTTTTCCGATTCACGTTCCCAATTTTCGTTTCATTTCCTCTTTCGTGTTTTCTCAATGGCCACCAAGTTGCAGGCTCAACGACGGAAGGGAATTTTTCAAGCATGGAACCCAGTAACGGAAGTGGGTATGCTTTGTCAAGTGCCAAAACGTTCTCCATTGCTTCACTCACATCATCTAAACTAACCACACCAAGTTTCAATCTTGATTCGATCTGCCTGTGGAGTTGCTTGAACAATCTAGCAGCGTTTCTTTGTTCTTCCCCGAGCTGTGATGGCTGGATTTTGTTCACGATCATCAACAAGAAAGTTGCTCCTAAATAAAGTGACACAGAAGCAATCTTGAGAGCCAGAGAGGAGCTGTCACCTCCTGCTGCAGCAGCTGCAAGTGCTGCCATTGTTGACGCAGTAAGAGTCATTCCATTGATGGAAGTTAACATGAGATGATTCCAATTATCACGCTGCACACCCACATTTTCGTGCATCTCTATTCTATCTGCCACTGCTTCCAAGACTGCACAAAGCTTAGAAATCAAAACAGGATCAAGGGGAGAGCCATTGATGCCAGAAACCAAGCTGCGATTGTCAAGATTATGGACAGTGGTGGTTGGAATCTTGTATTGACTTCTCTTAAACAATTCATCAGACAGGTCTCTGGTGCTTGGGAATTTCGGAAAGGAGAGTGGTCTGATCTTGACTCTTGGTGCATTAGTGGAAGCACCAACAATGATCCTTCTCTGAGAATTCAATGGAAGCAAAAGACTTGAAGCTTGAACTGCAGCCATTTTCTCTGCAAACAACACAATCTTCTTTGTTAGGTTTTTGTCAAAATTTTCTGGGTTTGCAAAGTATGAGTTCTGGGTTATGAATCTTTCGGCTCATTGATTTGAAGAGAACTGGACCGCGTTGACATATGTATCCATATGATATATAATATAAACATACAACACACATACACTGGTAAAGAAGAGGTCTAAGAGTTGAAAGTTTGAACAGGTATTCCAAGGCTGACTTTGAACATCTATACCCACCAAGATCTTCAAACTCTTGTCTTGTACTTGTATATTTTTGTCTGGGTCTATAAATTTAATCCATTATAACACAAATTGTAATAAATTAATCAAATTTTTTTTAGTTCCTGCAGGAATGTATGAACATAAATATTTTATAATCTTTTACTTCAAAAATTACTAAAAATGTTTTTTTTTTTATATTTATGATAGTTATAAATGTAAAATAATTTTATTTTTATAATTATTTTATCAACAGAAAGTAATGCAATGAAAAATTTGCAAGCTATTAGAACATAAAATAAACATATTAAATTATTTTTAGTATAAATTTAAAATTTTAAAATAACTAATTTAGTACATAAACTTATCGTTTATGGTGGTTTGTTTTGTTTTAAGTTTCTAAAAAGAATAACCAAACATCGAGCATTGACTTGGTGAGCGAACGAAATAAGTTCTTCTCTGGTTCATTTCCCTTTGGACAATGCCATGGTCAAGGATCTTGCTCGTAGATTCAGAAATATTCCCCTGAAAAATTACAACACAAGCAAACCATTTGCGGTTAACTTTAGAAGCATTATCAACAAGACAATATTCATATATATACACATAACTTATGCTTCTTTCTTTACAAATTCTAGTTCTTCATAACATTTTTTGAATATATTTCGTTGCAATTTAGCTATTATTTTGTTACCATCTTGGTATAAAAAGAAAATGGTAACCCATATTGCCAATATGGTAACAAATGACAGCGCCTCTAAAGCAAGAGGGATATCGATAAATGATCAAATATAACATATCCGCATATACGTACGGATTATATTTGTCTGCAGCTATGCTTGCATATAGAAGACAAGTTTTAAACTAAAGGGAGAAGGAGTCTAATACCAAAAACATGCAACAAGGCTCTGTAAGATCACCCGGAACTGCAGTGGCACAAACTGGTGATTTATCCATCCCACAACCGGCCAGAACTGCATTTTCATTCATTCAGGTTTTAAGACATTGAAAGGACTGTAGAAAACTACTGGAGTTTTTACTATCAAAATTCTCATACATTTTATTCATAGAAATATGCATAGTTGGTTAAAATGACAACAAAATTTGAAAAATGGCAATGAAAATATGGCATGAGTTTGAAAAGAAGACAAGGTTATTTTGAAGTCAAGCCATATTTTCATTGTTGTTTTCCAAATATTTGTTTTCACTTTCAACAATTAGGCATATTTAATGGATATATAATGTATGTGAACGTAGCAAATAGAATTCAAAACATGTATACAACTAAACAGTAATCTAAAGTTTTCATGTAATGTCATCGTAAGTCCATAAGAAAACAAGGTTGTTACCGTCCATGCTGTAATTTGCACTTTAGGATATTCCTTCTTGATTCTGCTTTTCACATGCAACCAGGGTCTTCCTGCATTCCGTACTAAAAAAATTATTCCCACGCGTAATGTTTTTGTCCGCTAGGAAGTGGACTTTGTTTTTTAGCATATCATACCTAGCCAGTATATATTTTTTCCTGGCTGACATTTTTGAAAAATGTAGGAGTTTTGACTTTACAATATCAGTCCAAGAATTGTGTACAAAGAGCTCATAACCAGGATTGTGATTTAGAGATGATAGAAAACCAAACAGTATCGGTCTCTTTCTTTAGATAACTTCTCTTAGAGGCATTTCGAACTTGATTACGATGTTTTGTTACCAAGGTTTCATCCACAATTCTGAGACTGTTGCCATGTTAAAAGGGTTGTTCAAGAACCAGAAAACCAATTAACGTGTCCCCACATATCGTAAGCAAAATTTTTTAAGTTCAAAATTTGATCAGTTGAGGTACAGACATACCCTCGACAATCACCCCGTAATAAATCATGAAAAGCAAGTTGTTCCAAGGAGATGAAGTCAACTGTTCAACAACCACCTGCCATGATTTAATCAAGCAGTTCAGAATAATCTCTTTCTGCTCTTTGAATGGAAGAAAAACATTTATTGATTAAGCAATCAATCTTATTCTTTCTAACAGTTTGAATGAGAACAAACTTCTGAAGAAAAAATTGAAACAAATAGGAATTCATATGGTCAACAAAGAGTGACAAAACATCAAAAGAGGTAACATATTTGTTTCAAATTAAAGAGGTTGTAGCTTACCTTCTGAGCAACAGTTTTTGAATCTTTCTTCCCCTTGAAAATCTTATCCAGAATGATATGAAAGAAATGTCCAAATGGTCCAAGATATGCAAATCCAAATAGCTGTATTTTTAGCCATGTTAGGATGATGACTGAAATATAAGAGAAGATCTAATAGCAAGTCAACAAACTAGAACTGCACATGCTTACATATTACCACAGATATGAGCTGCTCTTCTCTTCAGCAATCGACAATCTCTTTTTTGTACCATAATCAACCACTCAAACAAAAAGTAGTGCAAGCTTTTATTCATCCAACAAAAAATTGCCTTACTAATCTCCAACGACCTTAAATTTGACAAAATGAAAGGCCATACTGAACATATATCCATTTGAATTACAAGGGAGATTTCGTTTTACAATTCAACCAGGTGTTGCGATTTCTGTCTTTCACCGAATTAAAGGTAGGTACAATGTGTATGTTAATTCACTAGTGGATTTAGAGCATTGATAGATGCCGTATCTCCTCCATAATGACCAAGCCTTCAATAGTACAAATTAACAAGTAGAACCAAAATTTACCAAAAACTTTGCACTTATAACTCAACACACTACTTCGCAACTTTTACTGATGAAATACAAGACAAAGCCAATAGAAACAAATCAGAAAACCAAGTGTTTTCCAATGCCAACTGCAGAAATCAAATTAACCCATAACTCAAATAAAATTTTAGGAGAATTTGGCATCAAATAAACCAATAATTCTTTTACCCCAAACTTCACAGAGATTCTTTTTATATCATCTAAAATAAAGCCTCAGTGTCCTAACACTACACCACAGCCATCAAATATAAGTACAGAATGCCTAAGTTAGAACCTGAATAAAGGAAACAGTGTTCAAGTTCAACACAAATCAACTATCAAATGAGTTTGCAAATCAAGAAATCTTCAAATATTAAACGAGAAAGATGAGCTTACCACTTTGAGAAGAAGCCTCCTCACTTGAAGTTTCTCTATCCCAGAGAGCTTCTGAGAAACACTGTCGCTGATTGCTGACAAAACCGCAGCTGTAATTGCCTGCAAACCCAAAAGCCTGAAACTTTTTAAATTTTGATCTCAAAATCTGCCAATAGTCTCTGTTACAAGCTAGTTTGAACTAAACAGAAATACAAGCTCTTCCAGTTGAAGCTTTTTCAAAATTTTCATCCATTTCCTCAGCTACTAAACAAACTCAAGCAAAAAAAAGGAAGGAGAAAAGAAAACTCATCCAGAAAAGTAACCACAACTAATAGAAAAACAACCAAGGGACCAAAAGTTCATGTAAAATGAAGAAAACCCATCAAGAAAACCAATTATGACTAACAAGACAAACAGCTTCTAAACATTGAAGTTTTTTCATTCTCTTATCCATTTCCTCAGCTGGCAAACAGGACTCAAGCAGGACAAAAAAAGTTAATAAGGAAAAGTAACTAGAATAATAGAAAATAAACCAAGGTAACAAATTTCAAGCAAAGCAAAGAAAACCCATCAAAAATCACAAAGGAGTTAGTTGTAGTTGCTGAGGGTCTTGTATTTCTCTATCACAAACCAATCATGACTAAACAAAAATAAGAGTTCTGGCAACTGAAGCCGTTTCATTTCATCCACTCTCTCAGCTACAAATAAAACTCAATCAAAAAAGGAAAATCCATCCAGAAAAGTAGCCAGAACCAGTAGAAAAACAAACAAGGGAACAGAGATTGAAGCAAAATAAAGAAACCCCATCAAATAAAATAACTAAAACTAACTGAAAAAACAAACAAAGGAAGAACAACTGAAGCGAAATTGAGAAAACGCATCATAGACCGCAAGAATACAAGTTCTAGCAATTGAAGCTTTTTCATTATCTTTTATTCATGTTGTCAGCAACCAAACAGAATTCAAGCTAAATGAAGAAAACCCATCAAGAAAAATAACTCGAACAAATGGAAAAACAAGCAAGGGAACAGATATCGAAGCAAAATTATCAATACCCCGTAAGAAATCAGAAAGGAATAAGTGAAACAAACTCAACAAAAACACATTAAAAACGACCTTGGTTCTCAAAGGGTGATGGCGAAGCTGTAACATGTACTGCTTTGCGAGTGAACCCATTTCAGCTTCAGCTTCTAAACTTCTTCGACTGTGTTTCCTAGAGTAGAAGATCCGAAGAAAAAGACAATGACAAATATCTACCATTAGGGTGGGTTGATGTCATACTAAAAAGCTTCGTTAAGTCGTTTTTCTGTTCTCACAGAGTCCGGGGACCATACAATAAATGCTGATTTATGTCACCCGGGTAAAATCTAACCCGACCCGGCCTGTTAATTTGTGGGATAAGCCCAACTCTTGCGGGCTTACTCGGTTACGGAATATTCTTTCTTCCGGAGTATCTCGCTATAACGAAACTCAATTTGTTTATTGCAGTACCTTTTTATTCAAACACAAAGTAATATAATCTCTAAACTCATTAAATCAAATATCACAATCACTGTCAGCTCATAATACACTTACGGAATGATAAATTTGACGTCATCAATAAGATTGAAACTTGTGAACTTTAAACTCATTAGTATTTTAATCAATAAAATTGTCATTCGTAATTGTTAGTTTCTTCCGAAATATCTTACTGAAAATTCTTTCTTTTAGAGTATTTCGTTATAACGAAGTTCAATTTGTTTATTGCAGTATCTTTTTATTTAAACACTAAGTAATATAATCTCTAAATTCATTAAATCAAATATTACAATCACTGTCGGCTTATGACATGATAAATTTGACGATTGAAACTTGTGAACTTAAAAACTCGTTAGTATTTTTAATCAATAAAATCATGTCATTCGTGATTGTCAGAGACTAAAGCTATTTAATGTTCTATTATCATTTAAATTAATATAATATTTAAAATTTATGTAAATTTTGCTTTGAATTTAATTTTATTTAATTAAAAGAAATGTAAAGTTATTAGTTCATCCCTATAGAATTTATTGGACAAATTCAATTACGCACAAAAAAAACTTCAAATATTTTTTTTTTAAAATCGAAGATGCATATATTTATTAATTAATGATATATAAACATTAATCATAATATTATATAAAAAAAATAAAAATACATACGAAAATACAATACGTTTTGAACACAATGATCTCTTACAAAAAAATATATATATATATACTTACTATTATACTAAGTATTGGTGAAGAACTCCAAATATTTTATTTGCATGGGATTGAATTTTTTCTTTTGTCCATTTATTCTCCAACGAATCAGGCAATATTATATAATACATATATATATATATATATTGGTTCTTTATATAAGGAAGCTTGGTGTTGTTGTATCTTATTGATTTGGTAGCAACAATTTGGCTAGGCTTATGATTTCTTCTATTATTTTTTGGGTATTAAAAAGTGTTTTACTTGTTCCGGGTGATGGAATGGATCCAAATCTAAGCCTAAGGAGGAGAAAGTTTTGAACTTGAATATTTAATGGTGAATAGGTCAAGCGACTTGGCCAAGTCAAGCCAAATGCCAAAGCAGCCGGTCAAAATTTTCCCCCATCATATGACCCTCTCAACCCATTTTATCCTTAACTGCTTCCTATATATATATATATATATATAATCAATCCCCACTCATCCTCAACCTCCATAACCAGAAACCAAAAAAAGCCAGAGAAAATCAAAGAGAAAAAGCCATTACCCATTTCCCCATTTCTTCATAACCAGACACCAAAAACACACAGAAAGCTTTATTGTCATACCATTCATGGCTTCCCTACAAGCTTCAAGTACCCTACTTTTCTCTTCTTCTTCAAGAAGATTAGCCAATGCAGCTATATCTGTTCCTAAACTACCAAAGATCAACAAAGTTTCGGTTCCGAAAATCCAAACAAGATCAAAGCTTGTTGAGGAACTAACAAACGGATTTGTCAAGACAATCATTCCATTAGAAAGGACTGATGTTAATACTTACAACAGTGAAGAGGGTCAGACTGCATCAATGGAGATTAGAGCTCAGCTTCACGCCATCTTGGAGGCGGTGGCTGATAGAATAGAAATGCACAATAACATTGGCGAGCAGCGTGATAACTGGAACTCCCTTCTTCTTAACTCCATTAACATGATAACTCTCAGCGCTGCAACAATAGCCGCCATCGCAGCATCCGCCAATCCAGTTGGTGCTTCCCTTTTGGCCTGCAAGTTTTCTTCAACCCTCATGTTCTCTGCAGCCACAGGGATGCTGGTTATCATGAATAAAATTCAGCCATCTCAGCTGGTTGAAGAGCAAAGAAACGCCACCAGACTGTTCAAACAGTTGCAGAGAAGAATCGAAACGATTCTTTCTCTCGGCAATCCGACCGAAGAAGACGTAAAAGATTCAATGAAAAGAGTCTTGGCACTAGACAGAGCTTACCCACTTCCTTTATTAGGCGTCATGCTTGAAAAGTTCCCCAATAAATTCAAGCCTGCAACCTGGTGGCCTAAAGCAATGATACCAGACTCACTATCTCCGAAGAAGTTGCAGGGCGTTAATGGCTGGACTGAGGAGCTGGAAACGGAGATGAAAGAGCTTCTCCAAGTCATCAAGAGAAATGATAGTGAAGATTACGAGAGACTCGGCAATATAGCGTTGAAAGTGAACAGAACATTAGCCATCTCCGGGCCAACACTGACCGCCGTTGCAGCTCTCGCGTCTGCTTTCTTGGGAAATCCATCAAACGGGTGGTGGCCATCAGTCGTGGTATTGACATCTGCAGCAATGGCCGCTATAGTTAACAGCTTGGAGCACGGGGGTCAAGTGGGTATGGTGTTCGAGATGTACAGAAACAGCGCTGGGTTCTTCTCTGATTTGCAGGAGTCGATTGAATCCACGGTGAGTGAAAGTAACGCAGAAAAGAGAGAAAACGGAGAGTTGTTCGAGATGAAGATGGCTTTGAAGCTTGGTAGAAGCTTGTCAGAGCTTAGAGATCTTGCAAGAAAGTCTTCTTTACGTGTAGAAGGATCCGCCATTGATGAATTTGCCAGCAAGCTTTTCTAGATTTTTAGGAATTGATTAATTCTTTGATTCTTTATTTGTTAGAATGACCCAAAAAAAAAGTTGTACAACCATGTAATATACAAAGAACAAAGAGAAAAATTCTACAATTTTATAAATTATAATTACTTTTACATTAATTAAGGAGTGATTTACATAAGCCAATCATAATATAATATAATATAATATAATAATTAGTGTACGAATAATTATATTTACGTGATAATTATGTAATTAATTTTCTTTTAACAATATAATCATTATATATAAATGACACAGTCAATTAGTAAAAAGCATATATTTAATTGATTACATAATATTTACACAATAATAATAACATAATATGTTGATAGCACAAATAACATAATCTCTAACTAAATAATTGTGTACGTTTTAAATATATTTTTAATTGTAATATAAATATAAATAAATTTTCAATAAAAATACACATAAAAATATAATTCAATTCGAACTCACAATTTTTTATAAAAGAAAATAATATATCAACCATTACAAATTAATTTTAAATATAAATATATGAAAAAATATCGTCTAAATCAAACTTATAATTTTTATTGTGGAAAAAATAGTGTATCATATAATATTATTAAATATTTGATAATCTTACCAATAAAAATCTTTTTAAAAATGTGACTAATTCTTCGTTTACAAAGACTAATAAATGTTTTTATTATTTTAAATAAAATTTATATTTTTTAAAAAAATTATTTTATAAAATTTAACGAAAAAAATTATGTAAATAATTATAAAAATTTACACATATTAATAAAGATGAAGATGTAAAAATTACAAAAAAATACCGGTTCGAGAAAATCCTAATCAGAGTTTTTAAATTACTATATTTACACGTATGTTTTTATTTGATAACTCTAACTTGATACAGTATCGTACACACACACGCAAAATTTCTCACGAGGCTCCATCGCCTGCATCGTCTCAATTCGAGTTTTGAGAATTTTCACATTTCGACATAATTATCAAAAGTAATGAAAATTTAATTTATTTATTAATAAAAATAAAATTAATATTATAAATTGAATTTAAATAACATCCAAATATAAAAATTAAAAGAAAAAAAAAGATGGCTTACCTTAAAATTGAATAGTTGAATTAGAATTCCGAAAGCTTCAAGATCTCAATTGGACGACTGTGATCATTCCTGTGTGTTGACTTTTCTGACGGGGGTAGAATTTATAGGAGCTACCAAATTAAACGATAAATTTAATTAGACAGTGTAATTAGAACAACTAAATTAATTAAACAATTTAATTAGTATATAATGATAAAATTAACTGGATAACTTCAATCAATACATAATTTAATTATGTATAAAATTTGTGTTTAGAAAAAGGACATGGAAAATTTGTATATATATATGTACTTCTTTTATAATAATTAATTAATTAATTATCTAAAATTATTAAAATTAATTATTTATTATCATATTTATGATTAAAGAAATAATTAATACAAATATGTATATATTTTATTCGATTAATATAATTAAAAATCGTATTTTTCTTGAATAATGAAAATCACCATTATTGGATCCTATTCCAAGCTGACAACTTTCCTCATTTTCTCTCGGACCCTCTCTCAAATTAATAAACCCAGAGCCTCTTTTGACTGACCCTTTCTCGGCAACCCTAGACGTAACCTTTGTTCATCGTCGGTAATCAGGTGTCTCTCTCGATCTACTGGTGTTTATATAAAATTTCTATATGCATGGAGTGTATGTTTATACATATATGTGTGTGTGTGTACATGGGTATGGATATCAATAACCCTGTATGAGTTTATGCTTCTCAGATCTGTATTGGGTAGCTAATCGGAAAATTATAGGTGTTATATCGAATATATGATCTTCTGTATTATTAGGGAAATGGAAAATCTTAACAATTCTCTTTTTGTTAATTTGGTGATTTTTTTTTTCCAGCTCTTGTCGTTAACGGAGAAATGATGTGGTCGACTATAAGGCGAAAAGCTGCTCATGGCGGCTCCTCTGCTTCTCTGGTTAGTTTGATACTCATCCTATTTAGTTATTCGGATGCTGATTTCTTTATTATATCTAATTGTCTTTACGTGTCTGTTTGTGTCTGAAGGAAATTGGGTTGGAATTAAATAATCTTCTGTGTTTTAACTGGATTGTGTTCTTCCTTTCTGTTGAGGGGAATAGATTATTGGGAAATCTTTGAGGAATACTCGATCAACTGGGGAGTTAGCTCCACGATGGTATGGCACTGCAGCTAAAGAGGTGATGAGTTTGATAACCTTTATATTGAAATTTCTGAATTCTGAATTGTGCCAATTTCAATGCCTGTTTATGGTTTGAAGTTTATGATAGAAGTATATATTTATTGTATACTGGGAACCAAGTAAAAACTTTATCTTGAGGTTGCGTCTGGAGAAGTGATGAGATGTTTTTAGCTTTTAGAACCGTTTAGTATGTGGCGGATTGTCTTGGATTGCTTTGCCTTTACTCCTTTTGTTTGTTTCTGAGTTTATTGGGAATCAACATGTTTGCACCTGCGCTATTAGGGTTGGGTGATATATCAATCTGTTGCACAACATTGCTTTCTCATGTTTTTTTTGAAAGAACATTGCTTTCTCATGTTGGAGAAGGAATCGTGAAATTCTATGGGGGTGGCATTCTTTTGGAGTATTTTTAAAAACTTTTTGGGTCTTCCTCCTGGCAATTTCAGAACAGGTCCGGAAATTGTATTGATGAAATCATTGTTTGTGATGGAGTCCAAGATTTATGGTAGATATTTACTTATAATTCTTCCCTGATCTGTTTCGGATAATGCCATAATGGCATTAAACTGCAAGGTTGCAACACTTTTTTGATGCGTTATGACGTGGCCATTTAACGGCTATCCTTTCGCCTTTCTCTTAGAATTGTCTTGAATTGTTAGTTTTACAGGATCAAGTTGTAACGGACTTTGGGATTCCAAGCCGAAATTTCTGTGATTAATGATGTTGTTCTTGTCTGTATTAACGCCACAGTTCTCCTTTCCCGCCACTTCTTTATGTGATTAAGCTTAAAGCTTTATCTGTCTGCTAGTTTAGTACCTTGGAAGCTTTTTAAATTTTGCTTTCTGAACATCTCTACAGACATTACTTTCAAGACAGGGATCGCAAATAGCAAGGATTGCTGGTCATCATTGTTATCTAGGTAATCATTTAAAAAATCCCACAAGCCTTTGGCATTGAACTTTTCATATGCTTTCAGTCTCTATTCTGTTATTCATCTGCTTTATATTTCTTCTGGTTCTAGGTTCTCAACTTAGCTCAAAGGCTGCAAGGTACACTTGAATCTTCTTTTTAGTGTTTTGTTAATAATAAATTTCCTTTTATTTCTTTATCTTTTTCAAATCTCTTTTCTTTTTAACTAGTCTTCATACCGAAAGAATTCTGTACGTGTTACCTGGTTTTTTGTTGCTTGAATCTTCTGCCTTCAAATGAAAAAAAAGAGCTTTCTTCTTTTTCATTAGTATTTCTTTAGAATATCATTTTAATACCAGTTTTTCTGAACATGCAGAGAAATCTCATTTCTTCAGACACATTCTCCTCTCTATGTTGGAAGTAGGATGTTTTCTTCTGATAGTGGTATGGCCCCTCTATATTTATTTCCTATAACGTTTGATATTGTATTTCTGAATGACCATCAAACTTTTGTTCTCTTATGAAGGTGACTCGGTTGATGCCCTTGTTCCTTTCATGGGTGAATCTATCACTGATGGCACATTAGCAAAGTTCTTAAAGCGTAAGTGGTTAAGAAACTGCCTTTTGTTGTTTTTACATTTCCATACAAGTATCTGCATTCATATATTCATGCACTCTCCTAATTTTTTTTCTTTCCAATTTGGTTTTAAATGCAAACAGAACCAGGTGATCATGTAGAAGCAGATGAGCCTATTGCACAAATAGAAACTGATAAGGTAATTCTTAATTCAAAACTTTTATCCATTGAACTTAAAACTCTTCACTTTGCTTTCAGTTTGTGCCAATTATTACTTATAAGTAGATGACAATTGATGTCAATAGTCACTTTGCTTTCAATTTATGCTAATTATTTCTTAAACATAGGTGACAATTGATGTCAACAGTCCTCAAGCCGGCATAATTGAAAAGGTTAGAGTATCATACAAAATAAAGTTGGATAAACTTAGATCTCCTTGGAAATTATACGGTTCTGACTAGTGTTTCTTTGGATAATTGTTTTCAGTTTGTGGCCAAAGAAGGTGATACTGTGGAGCCAGGCACCAAGATAGCTGTCATTTCAAAATCTGAAGGCGCAACTCATGTTGCTCCATCAGAGAAAATACCTAGCAAAAGTACCTCCGAGCCGGACAGTGGAAAGAAAGAAAAGTCAGACACCCAAAAGTCTGAAGTGGAACCTAGCCCCCAGCCTAAAGTAGAAACTTCACCTTCAAAGGAAAAGCCCAAGGCTCCTACTCCAGCGCCTTCCAAACACTCAGCAAAGGAACCACAACTTCCTCCAAAGGAAAGGGAAAGAAGAGTATGTGTCATGATTAAGAGGGTTCTTTTGGTGTCATGACTTGTTTTTAAACCCTATTAAAAAAATCCTTCCTTTGCTGCTTCAATAGTTGACTTATTTGACTGCAGGTTCCTATGACAAGACTTAGGAAACGTGTTGCAACACGTCTAAAGGACTCCCAGAACACTTTTGCTATGCTGACCACCTTCAATGAAGTAGATATGTAAATTTTCTCTACCTTTTCATTTTTTTAATGGTTAATGAGTTAGAATGTGACCTCACTTTGCTTGTGTTCATCTTTATGAACTTTTTATCCTTGATTTCACTATTTAAGAACTAATAGACTTCATATAACCCACAATTACGTCCGTATTTTTTTGCATTGTTGGATTTTATGGTTATTGATTTTCTGCTTCATTTGAACATTTTCCTGTGAGTTTTTACGTTAATGATATCTCTGGCTCATTGTCTCTTTGATTTTGTTTGTATTGCAGGACTAATCTGATGAAGCTTCGTTCCGATTACAAAGATGCTTTTGTTGAGAAGCATGGAGTCAAGTTAGGACTTATGTCAGGATTTATCAAGGTATACAGCTTTCTCATTAATTCATTAGCTTAAATATATGTTTGAAGTGTGTTTCATTTGCAATGTTCACTTTTAAAATATGTCTCATTTCTCTCAGGCTGCTGTCAGTGGGCTCCAGAATCAGCCTGTCATCAATGCTGTTATTGATGGGGATGACATCATTTATAGAGACTATATTGACGTCAGTATTGCTGTTGGTACCCCTAAGGTATGACATGAATTTGGAGATTGCTAGAATTTGTTGATATATATGACGTCCATTTTGTTTAAATTCCATTTGAAAATTTGGATGGGTGGATATTAGTATATATTTGTTTATATAAATATATAATATCCCTCTGGTCATGGGACGGGTCCTTCCATGTCCTCATTGAGTGCTGGTCATGCAGGATATTCACATGATCAATTGGTCATAGTATCAGCTTAATAAGCATCTTAAAAATTCTAGGTTTCGTGTTTGGATGGATCCAGTATGGTTGAATGATTGGTCATATCATTTCTTAAGAAACTAGGGAAGGGACCCTCATGGCTGACTGTATAATTCTGGGGATTTATTTTTGTGATTTTTTTCTCTTTTTTTAGAATCCGTCTTCTTTGCAATATTAATTTCTGTTCCCAATTTCTTTTTCAAGGGTCTTGTTGTTCCAGTCATCCGCAATGCAGATAAAATGAACTTTGCTGACATTGAGAAGGAGATCAACACACTTGCAAAGAAGGCAAATGATGGCTCAATATCAATTGACGAGATGGCTGGAGGTACGTTCACCATATCTAATGGTGGTGTCTATGGAAGTCTTATAAGTACACCAATCATCAATCCCCCCCAGGTATGACACCTTGGATTCTTGATGTTTTTTACATGTTATGCTTTGTATGTCATTCTACCCCCTGCTAATTCCATCTGTTTCTCTGATTTGATCTTTAATAGTCAGCCATCTTGGGAATGCACTCGATAGTGAACCGTCCCATGGTTGTCGGTGGACAAGTTGTTCCAAGGCCCATGATGTACATTGCTCTAACTTATGATCATCGTCTAATTGATGGTAGAGAAGCAGTCTTCTTCTTGCGCCGGATTAAAGATGTTGTGGAGGATCCTCGCAGGCTACTTCTTGATATCTGAGAAAACTTTTGTTCCTTCTGCTTGGCATATCAGAAAATGTTCTGTGTTTTTTAAAAAAGAGAAATAAATACTCCATGAGATTTTAAGGGTTGGTTTGCTCACCCTAAACAAGTTTTCAGAAGCGGCTAATTATTACTGAATTTGCAGTTACTGAGATTTTTATTGTGTAATCAGTGACTCTCTTGGGCCAGCCATTATGTTTGACCCGAGACAAAGAAACTTTTCTTTTACTGTCATTATAAACTGCAATTAAAAAGGTACAGTTCTTGTTTCTTTCAATATTAATGTTGAATTCTTCTTTTTAGTACTTCTGCGTTGTTTGGTAACAATCAATCATAACAATAAGCAAAAGAAAAGTCACATATTATTCTGTAAAGGGAGATGAAATTAGCATTTACTGAACCCGGCAAGTTTAATACAAGCCTCAAAGGAGGAAATCCATTAGAAAAAGAAATAATTCATGAAGATGAAGCACCAAGAAATTAAGATGGCTTGTAGTATTTTGTGGGTACAAATGGCATTTTTGTGACAGTTCCATCATAGGCCTTTCCTCGGACAACAATCTTGACTTTGGTGCCTGCCTTGTGCAGCCCAGATTTCACGTACCCCATAGCTATGTTCTTCTTCAGGCAGGGACTGAATCCTCCACTGGTGATTTCTCCAATGTTTTCTCCTTTCTCATCTTGAATCTCACTGTGGGATCTTGGAGGCGGCCCTGTGGAGATGAATCCTACACGCCTGATTTTTGGACCTTCTTCAAGTTGTTTGAGGATTACTTCAGCGCCCAAAAAGCCACCTTCTGCCCTCCTTCTCTTCCCTATGGCCCATGTAAGTCCGGCCTCAACAGGTGTTATGTGCTGTTCCATGTCATTTCCGTATAAGCATAGCCCGGCTTCTAGTCGAAGACTGTCTCTCGCACCAAGCCCCGTCAACCTTACCTTCCCTTCCGATTTCTCCAAGATTGCTTTGGCAAGTTCCACAGCATTCTCTGATGGGGCTGAGATCTCAAATCCATCCTCACCAGTGTACCTAAAAATTAAACAGTGAAGAGATACGATTTTATCAATTAATCTTCTCAAGTATAGTCTTCACTAAGAGAGTATGAACAGTGACAGAACATGCAAGAGTTTCCATATAACCCATGTTGCTATATGTATATGACACCCTAAATAAGCACAAGAAGAAACTAAACCTTTAAGTTTAATCACTATTCTCAGCTTCTTTTTCAGCCACAAAACCAGTTACTATGGATAAATGTTATTGATCAGGCCTCCCATTGTGAGGAAACTGTTATTTCTTGATTAGTAAACACGGAAACCAA
Source organism: Carica papaya (assembly GCF_054855325.1). Taxonomy (NCBI): domain Eukaryota; kingdom Viridiplantae; phylum Streptophyta; class Magnoliopsida; order Brassicales; family Caricaceae; genus Carica; species Carica papaya. The sequence goes on along the minus strand of NC_142315.1, from coordinate 623,368 downwards.
AAGAAACATACCCAGTTCTAGTGATGAAGCAGTGTGCACCATTGACATCTAACATTCGGAATTCTCCGAAGTATATCTTGCTCAAGTCATCTTTTGTCAGATGTTGAAGAACTGGGGCTGCAAGAGGACCCTGAAATCAAGGAATTAATATAATTCTCCAGCATATTTATAGACCTTCACAATACAAGAAACGCACACTTCTGGATATGCTACCTTCAGCTATGGGATTCCAACAAGGAGTTATTCAATTTACTAAATTAGTTCCAAGCAGCTGACGAAAAAGTTACAAGGCTCCAAACAATTACGCTGCATCTGGTTCAAATATGTTCTAGTCCCGTTAATTTCTAGGTCATAATAACTTAATATGTAAAGTTTACTCATACTTTACATATCATGATGCATAATTGACTAATTGAGCTATTTTCGCTGATATCTTAATATCTTTGACTTCCTAATGATGAATTTGTCCTCTCACTTGTTAAGGGAGAATAAAAAAAAAATAGAACTTAAATTGAATATGAAATTATTTTGGACTTAGAATTTAAAATACTATTTTTCTTCAAATATTTATTTCATATGTATCATACTAAGAGGACAAGTGAAGAAAAGTGTAGATCAAGTTGATGTAAACCTGAAGGGCAAGAAGAGATCTCTCATCATGGATGTGCCATGAGACATCTCCACCTTTAGCCTTGAAAGCCTTCATGTGCTCCTCAATATGAGCCAGATCTTTATCTCTACATCCAGCATTCACAACCAGATAGATGTGATCATCTTTCACTTTTGTGATAACAGAATCATCAATTGCTCCTCCCTTCTCATTTGTAAACACAGTTAAGGTCCCAGTTCCGTGAGCAAGCCCAGCAACATCAGCAATGACAAGCTTTTCGAGGAACGGAACACAGTCCTTCCCCTTAAGGCTCAGCCCACACATGTGGGAGACATCAAAGAGGCTACCATTCTCCCTACAATTCACAGTAGAATCCATGATTGAATCTTTATACTGAATGGGCATGCTCCATCCAGCAAACGGCACCATTTTCCCACCATTGGCAACATGGAAATCATAAAGAACAGTCTTTTTGAGGTCAGCCTCTGAGGCAAAGTACCGGCGAGCAACAGCCTTCTTTTCAGCCTGAGCAAGACGGCGAGTTACTAACTGACCAAGTTGCCACAAACCACCACCTCTCATTTTCTCAGGTTAAGATCTAATCCAAGGAAGTAAAAAGAAAAACCCTCTCTTTAGATGAATTGAATGAATATGTGACTTTCAAGAATATAATCACAGTCCACATAGGAGCAACTCATTTGCCTAAAACCTAAATGATGCTATTTCACTCTAAAGAAATCATCATATACTGAAATATCCCAAATGCATTACATAGCGTTTCAGCATCCCATAAAGTGGATGAATATGATGCCTTCAAGAATATAATCACAACCCATAGGAACAGCAACTCAGTTGCCCAAAAATCCAGATTTAAGAGATGTTATTTCACTCTCGAAAAAAACATCATATACTGAAATATCAGAGAACCATTCAATATTGCAGCATTTCAACATTCCATAAATTGAACAAAATGACAACTTCCTTAAAAATCCAGAATTCAAAAGTTCCAAATTCAGTTTAAAGAAATCATCATACACTGAAATATCTCAGGAAAATTCCATACCATTTCACCAAAAAGAATCAACAACATCAATGACAATTAAATCATCAACATTTCTTTTGCACAAAATCCAATTTTTCAGATCCATTTATCAAGCAAATCGCTTCGCAGTAACTCCCAATCAAATAAAACTGAAACTGGGTCGTACCCTAGGGGGTAAACAGATCATATATCAGCAAACCGAAATGCTGCCAAAATCCAATTGGATCCCAATCACAGAGATCTCTCCAGGACATGAAAATGAAACAGAGAAATTCCCTTACATAAATACCAAAAACCCATATAAGAATTACGCAATAACACAGAAGAAAATAGGATGACAGGGGAGTAAAAAAATGTTTTTTCTTTTTTCTCTCCTTACCTTTCTGCTGCTCAAGAACAAGCAAATCTGAGAACCCAAAAGAGCATACCGCAGTGGATATACAATATAACTATAAAAATAATAAATCAAATATGGACTATATATATGGTTATATAGTTATATGCGTATATATATGTATATTAATCCAAAAATATATAAGAAAAAAAATAAAATAAGAGATGGGTTGGTGGTATTTGGTGGGTGGAGGAGGGTTTCTGGTGCAAATCGATAAAAAACATCCAACAAAAAAATTGAAAAACCACATCGTGAGTGAGTGGTAGCACTTTGAGCACACTCTATCTTTGTCTTTCAGTGATTACGCTCATGTGCTTCTCAGCACAGGACGTTTCCTACACCCGATACATCTTGCGGCTGTTGTTACATCGTGGGATCGAACCTTGTCCGGCGAGATGGAATGTACCAAAGAAGATCATATAGGGTGCAGGGTTTTAGGTTATGAGTGAGTGCAGGAGATTGGAATCACCTGCTAATTTACCTAAAATTGTATATGGAGAAGAAATGATAAATAAATAGAATAATATCACGAAAATTTAATTTGAAATTTTAAAAATATATAATTAAAATAATATTAAATAAAATATAGGGAGAATTATATTTGAGAAAAATAATTTTAATTTTCCGATTAAAGAAATTAAAATGATTATACAATATTTAAATGTGTTAAAAAAATAAAAAATTAGTTTGACTAATAATAAAAAAAGTTTAATTTATTATTATTTTTATAAATTTTATTAATTAGTTAAAATTATTTTTAAAAATGTAAAAATATGGTATAATTATTTTAATTTTTATAGAAAATAAATATATATATATATAAGTATTTGAAATAAGAATAAAATAAAATAAAATAAATTGTGATAAAATAATTATATTTTCTTATATTTAAATAATAAATATTTTCCGTTTTTAAGTAGATTTTGAACTGAATCAGCTTTTTTTTGTCTTTTTGGGGGAAAGGTAGTGGCATTTCCGTCAATTTTACAGCGGAACCCTAAATTCAAAAATATGACCGTTGCAGCTTTTCGAGATGAGATCTCTGTGCACCTTATATAAACCATTTCAGATCAACTCTTGAGCATCGTCAAAGAATTCTGATTGAATAATCTCTCTGCTCTATATATCTTCTTCTCGTGCTCTGCAAATTATATTTCTGATATATGCACATTACATGCTTATTGTCTTCTGCAAAATCTTTATTTCCTATTTTCATTAGTTTAATCTAACCATTTCTTGCAGGTGTAATTAGTTTTTTTTTTTTTTTTTTTTTTTTATCTCTTTCAATTCTCTATTGTTCTTGTTTTCTTGGTCTTTTTTTTTTCTTTTTCTAACGCCATGGATGTAGGATCAGTCAAAGTTTCTTCTGATTTGAAGGTGCAGTCTAGATGCCCACTTCAAGATCAGTTTCTTGTTAGAAGGAATTCTAAGGAAAATGTATGCTCAACTCCCTTCCTTCCATCGAATTTATGTGAATCTTGCAGTTTTATTTTATTTTCCTTCGTCAATTAGGGTTTTAGGGTTTTGATTTTTTGTAGATCAATCTCTTTTGGTAATTTAGGGTTTTGACATTGTAGCATTAGATTCGATATCACCGATTTGTTGTATTTCAAGATCTTGAATCTGTTTTCGATTTTTGCAGTTGGATAGATTCATACCGAATAGATCAGCCATGGACATGGACTACGCGCGATTCATGCTGACAGCAGGAGGGAGGAAAGGGAAGGAGAATCCGGCCGGAGGAGGAGAAGCGGCGGTGAGCTCCCCATCGAGTGATGCCTACCAGAAGCAACTGGCGGAGGCCTTCAACATGAACCGAACTCGAATCCTGGCTTTCAAGAACAAACCACCAGCATCTTCCGAATTGATCCCCAATGAACATATATCTTCTTCTTTTCAACCTGCCAAACCAACAAAACCTCGTAGATACATTCCCCAGGTGCTTTCATCGTTCTTTTGCATAAAAGTTACTTTTCTTTCTAATAATGAATGGCAAATTGATTTACATAAACATCCATTATACAGACATCGGAGAGGACATTAGATGCCCCTGACATCGTGGATGATTTCTACCTGAATCTACTGGATTGGGGCAGTGCTAATGTTCTTGCTATAGCCTTGGGGAGCACGGTGTATCTGTGGGATGCTTCCACCGGCTCCACATCGGAACTGGTCACCGTTGACGACGAAGATGGGCCTGTGACAAGCCTCAGCTGGGCTCCGGACGGTCGACATATCGCCGTCGGCTTGAACAATTCCCGTGTCCAGCTGTGGGATTCCGCGTCCAATCGACAGGTATATTGTTCTCCCTCCCCAAAATAATATTGAAACTGAAACAACCATGGGTAGATACGGTTGAATAGTAATATACATAGAGAAGAAGAGTAGCTTCGTTGGGATGGATTAAGAATGGTGTCCAAATCGAATAGAATCCAGTCCCTATGATTCAAATCCAAATTGTGAATTGTACGAGGTGAGTAGTGTTAAGAACGAACGTCTTGTTGAGGTGATGATTCTGTTTATTGCGTGGAAAAGAATAGTCATATACATGGAAAAGAAGAATAGCTTCGTTGGGAAGGATTAAAATGGTAATTAAATGGAATAGAATCCAATCCCTATTATTCAAATCCAAATTGTGAATTGTACAAGGTGAGTAAGAGTAAGAGTAGTGTTAAGAACGAACGTCTTGTTGAGGTGATGATTCTGTTTATTGCGGGGAAAAGAATAGTCATATCCATGGAAAAGAAGAATAGCTTCGTTGGGAAGGATTAAAATGGTAACTAAATGGAATAGAATCCAATCTCTATTATTCAAATCCAAATTGTGAATTGTACAAGGTGAGTAAGAGTGTTATGAATGAACGTGTTCTGATATGATGATTCTGTTTAATGCAGTTGAGAACTTTGAGAGGCGGGCACAACCATGGAAGCCGAGTGGGGTCATTGGCATGGAACAATCATATCCTGACAACCGGAGGGATGGATGGTCAAATCATAAACAATGATGTTAGAGTAAGGTCCCATATTGTGGAAACTTACAGAGGACACAGACAAGAGGTTTGTGGGCTGAAATGGTCAGGGTCAGGCCAACAACTAGCAAGCGGAGGCAATGACAATCTTCTTCACATTTGGGACAGATCAATGGCGTCCTCCAATTCTGCAACCCAGTGGCTACACAGACTAGAAGAGCATACATCTGCAGTGAAGGCTCTGGCATGGTGCCCTTTCCAAGGGAACCTTCTAGCATCCGGAGGTGGCGGAGGAGACAGGTGCATTAAGTTTTGGAACACCCATACCGGAGCTTGCTTGAACACGGTGGATACAGGGTCCCAGGTATGTGCATTGCTGTGGAACAAGAACGAGAGAGAATTGCTTAGCTCACATGGGTTCACTCACAACCAGCTTACTCTGTGGAAATATCCATCAATGGTGAAAATTGCGGAGTTAACTGGTCATACATCGAGGGTGCTGTACATGGCGCAGAGTCCAGATGGGTGCACGGTGGCGTCGGCAGCAGGGGACGAAACTCTGAGGTTCTGGAATGTTTTTGGGGTGCCGGAAACGGCGGCTAAAGCTGCACCGAAGCAGAACCCGGAGCCATTTTCGCATTTGAATCGGATCCGCTGAATAGAGGGAAGGAAGAAGAAGGCTGCTGTGAATTGAATGTAAAAAATTTGTGCTGAAAGAGATTGAAGAAGATATTCTATATGATTTTGAATAATGAATGTAAAAAAATAATGGTTAATGGATAGAAAGAAGGCTGAAAGTAGGCCTTTTGCCGTGGATGTAGTCACATACACCCATGTGACGAACCACGTAAATCTCTGAGTCTCTCTATTCTTTGTCTCTTAAAGAACTCTCATTTACTTTCTATATAGTATATATATATATATTGATCAAGAACTATATGTTGAATTATATATATTGTATTGGTAAAAAAATGAATTCAAATTGATAATTGTTGGCAAAACTTCTAAAAAATGTACTTGTTTTGATTGTATAAACTACTTTCATTTTATTTCTCCAGTTTTTGATTTTGGTTTTTGGCAACATCTTCTTATATACTTAATTGTCTCAAAAATAGTGTTGGGATGGAAAGGATCCTGATAAAACATTAGATTTGGGATGATATGATTACAGAGACCTGTAATTGTTGACTCAGGATTCAGATAAGAGATAGACACATGTACATTGATGATGCATGAACTCAGAAGAAAAATCATTTATAAATGTCTAAACCAGAATCAGTGTGATAAAAAAATGGGAACTAGAAACTGGGGGAAGATACACAAATCATCTATGAAAAACTACTAATCAAAACTCCACCCACTTAACAAAAATAGACTTCTAACTAGTTTTACTTTTTTTCCTTTCCTCCCTTTGTCGAAACTTTCTTTCCGGGCTTCTTACGGATATTCTTCTTCGGTTTCAATTTATTCGAGGCTGATGAAGATTTTGCTCCCTCTTTATTTCTTCTGTTCTTCTTCTCTTTCTTCACGTTGTACATATTAATGGCCTGTTTCAAAAACATTATGATGTGGGTTTGAGTCCGTTTCTACTTGGATTTTTTAAACTCGGGAGCATTTCGTCAACCACCAGAAAGAAAATCCTAAATCTAATGCATGCTTACCTTATCAACATTAAGTATTTCATGGGAGTTTTTGGAAATTAGCTTGCTCAGAACTTTATCTGTCTGCTCCTTTTCTCGGGAGCCTATTCCTGATCCTTCCACAACAGGTAGAAACTGCATGAAGATAAAAAAGGACAAGAGGAGTCAAGTACAAGCAATGACAGGATTTCAGCATTATACAGTTGATCTTTGGTGTTCATGTACAAACCTTGCGGTGCTTTCCTTGCTTTTTAAGAAGCTTTTCTCCTGGCAACTTCTTGTCAAATTTTCCACCACTAGCAGTTGCAGTAGCAGCTAACCCTGCTACATTCCGCAGTTCATCCTTTGTAATTTTCTTGGATGGGGCCTCTGTACCAGTTATGGGCAATGCTGTGGCAGCTAGTTGAACATGGCTGCAGACAATAGTTCACTCAGATTGTGTTATGCACTATGAAATATAAAAGGAGCAATACTAAATGAAATATTTCAAACAGAAACCTAAGGAGAAATGTAGTTGATCTACCCAAACATCAACCAACAGGGCATGCTACATGAGCAACCAATAAGGCCTGCTTTATGAGCATGGAACTTCCATAAAGCTCATTATTAGAAAAAAAAAAAAAACATCATAGCTCTTCACAGACCACCAGTTATTTAAATTTAACGAATAATCACAGGGCAAGTCACTAATATCCAAAAGCATCTATAGGCATAGTCTAAATCACACGATTTTCAGACTTTTGAAGCAAAGCCATATCTAAAATTAATAGTGGTGAAAAAGGAATCTACAAGACTGAAAATGAAAAAGTTGAGATTTGTTTATTGAAATCGATAAGTTATGCTGAATTGATTCAGACTGCTGAGTGAAACCTGTGCATGAAGCAAAAGAAAATTAAAACTTATATTTCATGAGAACAAATAACCCTTTATAGGAAAATGGGCAACAAAACCTTGGCAAAGCACCAACTTTTGCTGCTGCTTTCAAGTTCTGCAACCGATTCTGCTGTTGCTTTCCAACCCGCTTTTTCTTTTCTGCCTGTCTCATAGCAAAAGGATCTACTCCTGGCTCTGTAAAAAATGGAAAATATGACCCATAAGGCAAGCTCCTTGGAAAGGTATACATGCTTCAATCTATCACCTTTTTTTTCTGGAGGAAAACATAGTATCTTCACAAGTAACCAAATAGGCAAGACACGTATACAAGGCCTCATATAAAATCAGCGTTTAGTTTATAACATATTGCTACTATTTCTTTCAAATTATTTTTTTTTGAAATAGCTATTCTTTCACATCACAAAATACATTTGAAGGCAATATAGGTAATAAAAGGATATAGATAAGGCTAAAAGAGCTTCTGCAGTCACTAACCATCAGTTTCCTTGGCATCAATAATAGGTACATCTTTATCATCATTAACGCGATCATAACCATGGCGGCGTTTCCATTGGGCGGTTTGCTCATCCCAGACCACCTTATCCTTCTTATGCTTCTTTATACCTGTACAATATTTCGAGATGATTGACAAAGCACATGGGTTAAACCACATATAAAAATTTAATATCAGTTAGACTGACAGTCTATATATGAAAAATCCCAGCACCAGTAAATTTACAATAAATTTCCTCAAAAAAAATGAAAAGAAGAGAAAAAGAATCAAATAGGCAAGTTGTTCACAGACTGAATAATATGATTGACTTACCTCTTTTTTTGGCGAATTCTTCCCATTTAGTAGGAGGTTTAGGCTTTGGCAGCTGGAAAACAAAATCAAACATTTGAGTTTTCATAATAAAATTAAGAAAATCCATGCCATTCTTTTAGCTTATAGGATCTCCTATCCTGGTTTCCATGGAATCTCACCAATTAATTGTTTTCTTGTATGTGTGACATGTTACATTTCAAATATATGTTTCATGGTAAAATGCTAGAGAGCTACTGTAAGGCACTTCCCAAACCCTAGCCTCTTGGCCATTCACAAAAGGAGACTCTGAACTAAAGTTCAAAAATTTGACAGACAGCTCCATTTGAAGCCGCCATTTAAATAATCATGTACAACTCTACTATATTTTACAAAAAGAGCACGAGAGCACCAGATGTTTGAAACACCAGAAACCCAGAGTGCCAACAGTGTTCCTCATTAAATTTGGCTTATTGTCTGGTGTTCATTGAGAAATAATTAAGTACTTCCAGCAACAGCTGTTGAGAAGTAAAATGTTTACAGAATGGACAAACATACCTAATACCCAACCGCTATCTCCCAGGAGAAAAAAAGAAGAAAAGAGAGGAAGATGAGAGATATAAGTAATTATGGCTAAAAAGATGTACATACAGGCTTCTCTCTAGGCACTTTCGTTGTTGGTGGAGGCAACTTAGCAAGCGGACCATCTATGTCTTCAGTTGCAGGCAAGTTAAAAAGACCATCTGCAATTGCTTGTACTAGCTTAGTTCCTTCCTTTAAGCATTCCTTTACAAGCTCCTCCCTAAATCAGAATGAAGTTCATAAAAATAACCGATACTAAAGCAAATTCTCCATGGAACAAAATTATGATCTTGTGCCAAAAACATAGAACTTTAATAATTACATACTACTATTTGAAAAGGAAATTCAAACGCAGAGAGTGGAATGGGTGAAATTTGCATGTAGCCACATTCAAATCTTTACATTATATTCCCCTCTAAAAACAAAAAACCCCAATTTGGTTCTAGGGTGATTAGCTACAAAAAGCAGACAGAAACTCTGTCTTAGCATGTTCAGCAACAGGCATGAAGATAACATTATCGAAATTTTTAGCAAATCTTCTTCTAATGGTCTAAGAGACAAGTTTTAGCTTCCAAGTAACTTAACCGAAATAACAAAATTTGCAGAACAAAACCAGTAGAGCCTTAAGCCTTTCTATATGCTAGTAATATCCTACCAAAGCAACATCACCGAGTTCCAAGAAAAATTAACTAAATACTCCACAAAGATACATACAGATGGAGAAAAGCATATAAACAAACCTGGAAGAAGGTAGAGAAGGGAAGTGGTGATAAGGGTCGAAAGCCATGAGATTGCCGAGGTCTATCTGGTAAGACTTTTCAGTCTCCATCTCCTCTTTCCCCATGTTTTAGCTCTCTTATTTATCTCTCAGCTCTTCTTTCCTTAGCGACCTAATAAGAGAGTGAAAGAAGGAGTAAGCAATTATGAGTCAAAGTCGCTGGCCCGACGGTGCTGTGGGCTAGAAGAAATGGCAACGGGAGGAACCCTAGCCGCTGGGAGGCGCGCGACTGGTAAGAAAAGAAGAGGAGGGTGATGGAGAAGATGGCTTGTCTTCTGCGCGTGGTAGTGACGGACTTGCCGCTGGCGTTAGGGTTCCAGGGTCTTTTGCTTGCTATTTTACCTTTATTTATTTATTTTTTTTAAAAAATAAAGTTAATAATTTACTTTAATAAAAATATTAATTTTTATATTTTTACAAAAAAAAACTTATAAAAAATTATTTTTGACGTAAAATTAATTTTTCTTTTTATATTTTTTTAATTGAAATGGTTACAAATTACCCATTGGAGGCCCATTAGATGCTCATTGGAGGCCCAATAGAGGCCTGTTGAAGGCCCATTACATGCCCGTTGAAGGCCCATTAACCAGGCCCATTAAAGGCCCGCCATAGGCCCATCACAGGCCCATTCTATTATCATTACAGGCCCACTAAAAGGCCCATTGAAGGCTTATTAAAGGCCTCAAATACAATATATGACCTACAACGTCTGCGTAATTTGAGCCGTTTTATGAGGCCCAATAAACTTATGTGCCTGCGTTAGATTAAGCAAGGAATTAAGCCATGAGCAATGAAGAAACCAGCAAAAGCGACGTCGTCGTGCTTTGGAGGAATCCCCACGTCTTTGATTTTCTCGTAGTGATGGCAGCCAGAATTTTTCTCTTGGTCGGGGGATTCAAAATCCAGTCTTTAGCAGCCATTCAAAATATTGGTGGCTTCAATATCAGCTTTGGGATTCTCTTTAATTTTTAATTTTCTTTTTCTTCTTTTATCCTCTTCAGATGGGTTTTTTTTTTTCAGATAATTCTCTTACTTAATCCCGATTCCTGATAAGGGTGAGTCCGTAGTTTTCATATTTTTAATGGATATTGTATGAACTTCTCAATTTCATCTCGTTAAAAAAATATATATAGAGAGAGAGGGAAGAAATGAAACTGTGCGATTGCTGAATTGTCTGTTTGGAGGGTGATTTCGTGATTTGATGGGTTTTTTTTAGCGTGTTACGTTGGAAAATATCTCATGATCATTAGCTGGGTATATGTGTAGGACTGGCTGCGATTCTCCGCTTTAGTTTTCTGTTTGGTTGATCAGAAAGTAGAAGTTATGTGTTTGCTCGATTGCCTCTTTGAAGGGTGATTTCATAATTAGATATGTTTTAACGTGTTATGCTGGTTAATATGTCATGATCTTGGACTGGCTACCTATGTGGGACTGGCTGCAATTCTCTGGTTTGGATTTCTGTTTGATTTCCTGCAAAATGAAAGTTCTGGGTTTTGCCGAATTGCCTCTTTGAAGGGCGACTTTATGTGTTTAGTGTGCTATGGTAGATTTATCTCATGATCATGAACTTGGTATCTTTGTAGGACTAGCTGCAATACCATGATCTGATTTCATGTTTGGTTGCTCAGAAAATTATTGATTTCTTTTCTTTTCTTTTCTTTTTTGTGTTTTTTATCCTTCTACATTTTCTCATAGAACAAGTGTTTTTTTGCTTTTGGGAATTCCAGAAGATTTCTTGTCTTTCCATCATTAAGTTCTATCAAGCATATATTACCATCTGGTTAGAAATGCTGATGCCATAACTTTTTGTTATTTTTTCCTTGAATTATGATAAATTTTGTCTACACTCACAGTTTGCTTGTCTTACATTTTGAAGGATAGTAGTCTCATGGTCCAACAATGTTAATGGCGCATCTGCCATTTGCTATCAGCAAGTACCAAACATATCTAGGCAACAATTCCTTGCTTATCAATCCTCTGACATGCTCTGTGATTTATCGTAACCAGTTACAGAATCCTTGTCAAAATCTAGTGTATAATTCTTCTTTCGTGTGGAAGAGTCGTAGTAGTCAGTTTGGGTCACACCAAGTGGCTTCAAGGAAATGGCTGGTAAGCAAGGTTCAAATTTTGGAGGCAGAATGTTCCTACTTCATTGCATTAAGTATTTATTTAATGAATTTACAGTGCCATTCACGCAATTCTGTTTCGCCGGATGATGAGTTTCGATCCTCAAGAAATATAGCAATCAGTTTGTTTAGGCGATACAGGAATGTCATTGACCGTGGAGGAGGTGACAATCTAAAAGTATATATATATATATTCAGGGGTTTGCTTCATCTGTTGTGTTTGTGGAGGCATGCTTTCTTCTTTTTCCACATAACAAGTTTCGAGTAATTTATATGATCAGGAGTTCATTAGTGCTGGTGTTAATGCGTATGCTCTCGGTTGCACGGATGAAGGATTGAGGAAAGAACTTAAGGCTATGAAAGAGTCTGGTGTTGAAATTGAAGCTATGCAAAGTTATGGTGGAAGCACCAGCCTGGAATCCAAGATTTTATCAGAAGAGGTAGCTCACATAACACATCTCTACATTTTATGATCTGTCTGAGCAAGGAATCATTCTGGACACGGCGTTATATAATTTGATTTCTATATCAAGAATCATATAAATGTTTATGCTACAACTCAAAATTTCAAGCAAAACCTCGATTTCAGGAAGTGTTATTCTCTGGATTCGTATGCATGCTTTCACTTCTTGGCTTTTCAATGTAAGGTTGAAAAGCTATCCAATTCTGACGAATGATAAAATTGTTTTACTGTTATGACATTTGGTTGAGAAGATCTACTTGTTTGCATGATTAACTCATAGAAATGCATGATTAGGGCATAGATTAACATAATCTGGTAACCTTCAATATTCCAGGTTATGAAAGAGCTATTACAATTTCAGAATGCCTAATCTACCACTTTGATGAATAATGAACTGATATGAGCTTCTGGTTATCTAGTTGCGATTTCTGAAGAATGGTCTAAGTATAAGTATTCTTTTCATTTCACACTGTAGGTTGAGGAGTGTATTCTATGGTTAAGCATTATATTCATCACCATCTTGTGTACACCAAAACCAACAGTCATTAGATGGTCATCCACGTCTCCAGTTTCGGATGAAATCCTACTTCGGTGGAAAGGCTTTTGTGCTCTCATCGCAAATGCATACTATATTAAGGGGATGGCATGGTGAGGTTCTTTCAGTATATTTAACTTCTGTTTGTAATAAAAACAGTTTGCTTCCCACCATCTGAATATCTATCGCAGACAATTCTATAGCGGACTCAGAAATATCAAAGCGATAGTTTTTCCAAAATTATAGTCTTGACCTGCATCATATTTTCTTGTGTCTGTTCTTTTTCATGTGTTAAAACTGATAAACAAGTTTTGAATGGAAGCAAAGACCTTTGATTACCGCTAGATGGTTGATGTAGACTGAGTATTTATCTTTCTTTCTTCTTATGTTTACTAAAGGCTTCCAGTGAAGACTCTTCAGCTAGAACAAATGGCAGTAATGGGAAGGGCTGAAGAGCCATCTGTTGTTGCTAGCCGAATGCGATTGGTTTTTGGCACTCTTGAGGTTTGATTGTTTTAATTTAGACTTGAACACTATTTAAGTATATATATTCCATATATGCTTTTATATACCAGACTACATAAATAAAAATAATGAGTTCATTTATCAAACGAAGCTTTAAGTTTTTATTGTGGAATAATTCTTGTTGCAGGTTGTGAGTCCACAATGGCCAAGAGTCTAGTTCCGAACTCCAAATAGCAAGAGAAACATGTTTTCCCAGATCTTGTATCAAACATCCGGATTAATTGCAAGATGTATATTATCATAGTTTAACACAAAATCATTGTCGATTTTTTATAACTGGCAAGTGGTCTATAACATATGGTACTTTTAGAGGAACGGAGTTGGGTTCTCTATTTATTTCTTCCAACTGGCTGTTTCGATGCCACTATATCAATTTGTACAAGAATTTTTACATATACGTCCACTAGTTTCTTCTACAAAGCATCTAGGTAAGATTTTGTTGGCATGATTGCAAGATAGGACACTCTTATTTGAATTTCTAGAGGCAGGGGAAGAAATATAACAAAATCTCAGAGTGGGCGGACATTTCTCACATCTATTCGTATTGGCTCTTCAAAAAATTTCTTGGTCAGGTCGAAAGGAAGAGGTATTACATAAAGTCATATGCTATCCCTATTCTGTTGCATCAGAATAGGGCTTGCTAAAAATAATGTCAAAATTGAAATTACAGTGGGGACCATACCAAATCAGAAGAAGCAATAAATGTTGATGAATCTTTAAGTATCTTCCTTGCGCGCCAATGGACAGCAGCTGCTGTTTCCGATGTTCCCAACTGCAAAAACAGGGAAAACCAGATGAGAGTTCTGTTATATTTTGATTAAAATCAATCCACTTTTTCATCCAACAGATGTTAACCTGAAAATAATTTAGCTAAATTGCCTGTTTGGAAGAATACAAAATTCAAGTGCAACTTAGGAAGTTTTTCTAGGAGAAACAAAAAAAATTGATACAATTTTTCAAAAACTTTATTAGTGAAAACAGGGTTCTAAATCCATGCAAGCAAGACTTACACAATCATTAAAGCAAAGAAACTATCCCCTTGTCTGACCTTGAATTCTCAAGTTAGTCACAACCAACACAGAAGAAACTACAAAATTGTGTCATGAGAGAAGCCAAGTCCCCGTAAAATAAAAGTACAATGTACCTTAAATCTTAATATCAAACTACTTTCACCTTTTTTTAAACTCATTGGGGCGAGATTTCAAATCCTTACTTGCAAAGATAAGAAATGACAATTCCATCAACAAATTCAAGTTGGGGATGGAAAGAGGGCAAACATAAAAATCATGTCATACTTCAATATACTGAGACTAGTAACAAATTTAAATGCCAGAATAAAGTATGATCAAATTAGGAATTAACCAAACAAGATGTATAAAAATTCTTATGATACTAATTGAGTAAGAAACAGTAGCGAGATTTTCTCATAATTTTCTAGGAAATCTTACTCTTAACTCTTAATGTTTAGTTGGGTTTGGCAACAACGTATATCAAGAACTTACAGTGATGCACCAACAAGAAAGTAAGAGATGGATAGGAAGGTTCGACCCTGCTGATGCATGCAAGTAGACCAGCAAAAGCTTACCTTAGCTTCCATAGCATAGTAATCTCGCCACAAGCTCACGTTTTGGTCATAACTTGCAAGTGCAGATTCATATAACTTCCGGGCATTCATCAGACAATCTTTATCACCAAGAGATGCAAGGCTTCTTTCCATTTCAAGGCAGTTTCTATATAACATAAGACCTGGATGGGGTAGGGCAAGAAATCTGCAAACCAAAGAACACATGAGATCAGAAACTTATAGAAGCGAAAAAAGACGACGAATTATAATTTTTGGACTTACAAATACAATGACCGTCTAGGTAATTTTACCATTACAAATTACAGCCTCTAATATATGCATACAGAAAAGGTAATGCCAGTTAACTATGATCTTTCTTTTGAAATAAGCCAGTTAACTATGATCTTAAGAAAAGTCTTGGCAACAGTGCTTAATAGTTCATGATACATCACGTAGAAACATACCGCTTATACATCTCCCTTGCATGCTGAATTCCATCCTTCTGAAGAACAAAATTTGTGATTGCAGAGGAGAGAGAAAATCCACTTTCACTGTCAAGATTTTTAACTATCGAAACAAAAGAAATCTCCACCAGCTTGTCAAAATATTTTCTCTTATTCATGAAAAGTTTAAGGACCTGCAACACAGAATAACAGAGATTAAACTGAAGTCATTGAGCAGGACAATTATTGAACAAGGGCTTTGATAACAGGACCACTTTGTTAATTTAACTGTATTAAGCAACGGATTGGCAGATCATGAGAGGACCAAAGCCCCGAATGCACATGATACAAAAAAATGGTCACCCATTACCATTCACATCTGGAACCTTGAAATGGCAAGAAAACAAAAACTCAGGGAATTTGACAACATACCATCAGCCATAAGTTCTCAGCCTCTGAAATTGGCACCTTTATTAAGACATCCTTTAGGAGTTTAAATATAGAATGTATATCAGCCTCACTTGAGGATGGAAAATTCCTCGAAAGACATCTAACTTCTATTGAGGCCCTTAAAAGCCATAGCTCTATCGAATCTGAAAATTTTCCACAGCAAAGCTTCTCAGCTAGTTGCTTGGCATCATGCAATCTTCCAAGTTGCAGATGAAAAGAAATATATTTGCAAGCAAGATCCTCAGTCATGCACCCTATTGTTTCCGCCCTTTGATAAACTCCCTGCAGATGTGTAATGTAATCTGCAGTATAACTAGCTAACTCCAAAACTCCAGTTTCACCACTTCTAGGAGAAATAACATCCATCAGAAACTTTATGTACAGATCAAACATCATGCCCGAAGGCACATTTTCCAGAGCCTCCTCATAAACCTACACATTCCAGAACATTTATGCTTATGTTAAGAAGCCGTATACTAAAACTTGTCAACACTATGTACATGCATGATTTTCACCTATAGTCTACATACTATCAAGCAGCCACTAATGATTGCAAACTTGCATGTGGCCATTAGATTGCCATATGGAAAATATCTCATTCAAGTATTTGTACCTGAATAGCGCTTTGCACTTGAGAACCAATGACATCCCCATCAATCTTTTGATTGTTTATAGAGTCACCCACTCCAAGTCTAGCAAGCCAGTCCCAATATTCTGGATCTTTCGAGAAGTCTCTCTTTATGTCACTTAGCATCTCCTTACGCAGTTCTTCTGAATGTGCCAAATCAGTTGCTTCCAATATCTCTAGAAACCGCTTCCTCAAGCTAAAACTGCAAGGGAGAGCTTCTACCGCTCCACAATAGACTGTTTGAAGAATATTTGAGCCCTGCTCTCGGAACAAGTCAGGTTGTTTCTCGGCCTCTTCATTTTCAACATTTGATTTATCATCACTTTGTATTTTTCTATCATAAGACATAAATTCATCTTTATTTTCTTCTTTCCATTCTTTTTGATCATCACGAACCAGACTTCCTTTTTCCTCTCCAAGAGCCACCTTACGAGCCTTAAGCTTATTTAGATATGTGAGTTCCATTCGAAGATACTCCACCCACAGATCTTCTGAAGTTGGGCATACTCTCAAACCATTTTGCATTAGAGCACGAGCAGCTGCAACGTTTAAGTTGTGGTCAAATTCCCAAGCTGCAGCATAAATCCATACTCCAGGGACCTTCGGATGAAACCTTATTACTTGAGCCAGGGCCTACAAATATTTAAACAAATATAGAGCTTGTAATCACTCCCAAAATAATTTAAAAAGGAAATACAAATCAATCAACAGAGCTCAACTCAGTAAAACCCAGACAATACTTGTACTTAACAATATGCCTTTAGTTACCAAAGATATCATCTTGAAGAAAAAATATAAATCCACATTCCAAGAAGTTATATTTTCTTTTCCAAATAACTCTATAAATAACCACCCTTTTTTCATCCTAGCATACCAAAAAGTCATTGTTATATGCCTTGTAGAGCTTTTCTATAGCCCAACGTTTCACAAGTAAGCTACTGTTAATTGAAAAACGGCAGGCTAATGCACAATATCGTCAAACTAAGCTGATTTTCACATAAGCAAGAGAAATAATTCCACCGTACAAATTTTTCCTTTCGATTTTCCCATTTTGTTAGCAATACTTCAAAAAAAAAAACTAATGAGAAAGAAAAACCAACCTTCTTCATTCTTCCGTTCCTTCTTTGCCTACAAAACTCGAGATACCTAAACCACAAATCAATATCTCCCTTATACTTCATAACCGCAAGCCTATATATCTCCACAATCCTCGCCACTCCCGCAAAATCAGACACTGATTTCCTCTTCCTCTTCGCACCGCGCGTCAATGATTTTTTTCTGAGTCGACGGAGTGAGTCGAGCTGAGTCTCGTACTCGATATACGCCAGAAAGTCCTCCTTGAGCGGACTCGGTCGCTTGAGCCTGTACTCGAACTTGCGGCGCTGCTTCACAATCTCGACGATCTCGGCGTGCGTAAAAATTCCGCGGCGCTCAAGGTCCTCCAGCTCATGGACCATGCGCTCCAGCCGGTACTGGACTACGTCCGCCATCGCTAGTGGCTGTCGCTGAGCGAACTTGGTGGTAGGGTTTAAGGGCAAGAGAGACGAGGGAGCTACCGTTCGTGATTTCAGAACATGCAGTTTGCGTTTCTATCTAGATTTCTTAGTTGGCTAATTGGGTCGGGTTTTGGGCCTCGAGCAAGGCCCATTAATTTATAGTTTATTATTTAAATTATAAAATCTTATTTTAAACTGTTTTTAAAAATCATAAAAATTTTAATAAAATTAATAAAAAAATTATTTTCTAATATTTATATTATATTTTTTTTAACTTAAAATTAGTTTCTAATTGTTATTTTTCAATTTTATTAAGATTAATATTAAAAGATATAAATATCTGAAAAATATTACATTTTTCTTTAATTAAAGATAAATAATTATGATATGTTTAAATATTAAAAAAGATAAGTAAATAATAATTTTGACTAATTAATTAAATTAATAAA